>NC_138379.1:95080918-95099608 GCF_054177405.1 Leptonychotes weddellii | reverse complement strand
GAAAAACAAAACAAGGCTTTTAGAAGAGAGTATAGGAAAAAAATGGTCATAACCTCTGGGTAAGGAAGGGTTTCTTTTTCTTTTTTTTTTTTTTTTAAAGATTTTATCCATTTATTTGACAGAGAGAGACACAGCGAGAGAGGGAACACAAGCAGGGGGAGTGGGAGAGGGAGAAGCAGGCTCCCCGCAGAGCAGGGAGCCCGATGCGGGACTCGATCCCAGGACCCCGGGACCATGACCCGAGCCGAAGGCAGTCGCCCAACCAACTGAGCCACCCAGGCGCCCTCTTTTTTTTTTTAAAGATTTTATTTATTTATGTGACAGACACAGAGAGAGAGGGAACACAAGCAGGGGGAGTGGGAGAGGGAGAAGCAGGCTTCCCGCGGAGGAGGGAGCCCGATGCAGGGCTTGATCCCAGGACCCTGAGATCATGACCTGAGCCGAAGGCAGACGCTTAACGACTGAGCCACCCAGGTGCCCCAGGAAGGGTTTCTTAATAACACAAAAAGTACTAACCATAGGGGCACCTGAGTGGCTCAGTCAGTTGGGCGTCTGACTTGATTTCAGCTCAGGTCATGATCTCAGGGTCCCAGGATCGAGCCCTGCGTAGGGCTCCAAGTTGAGCAGGTAGTTTGCTTCTCCCTCTCCCTCTGCAGCTCCCCCTGCTCATGCTCTCTCTCTCAAATAAATATATCTTTTAAAAAAAGTACCAACCATAAAGGAAACGTTTATTAAACAATGTACATTATATTTAAGAACTTATTTTTATTAAAATAAAGTAAGTAAAGGGCAAACCACAGAGTAGGAAAATATAACTGCAAGACATAACCAACAAAGCAGCGTAGTAAAGGAACTCCTCTAAAGCAATTTGAAAAAAATAGGCAGGCAGGAGCCCCTGGGTGGCTCAGTCGTTCAGCATCTGCCTTCGGCTCAGGTCATGATCCCGGGGTCCTGGGATCGAGCCCCGCATCGGGCTCCCTGCTCGGCGGGATGCCTGCTTCTCCCTCTCCCACTCCCCCTGCTTGTGTTCCCTCTCTCATGGTGTCTCTCTCTGTCAAATAAATAAATAAAATCTTTTTTAAAAATGAAAAAAATAGGCAGGCTAATAGAAAAAAAGAAAAGTAAAAACCTTGACCAGGCGCTTAATAAAAAAAGGGTCTTATCAATGGGCAATCGATATGTGAGAAATGTGCCCAACCTCTGTAGTATCAAAGGAAATAAAGTGGCAAAGCAACATCACTGAACTTCCATCACATTTGCAAATATTAAGGCAGCTAAAGGATTTGTTACGGGTTCAATTCTGCCCCCCACCAGATCTATGCTGAATACTAACCCCCAGTACTTCAGAATGTGACCTTATTTGGAGACAGAGTCTTTACAAAGGTAATCAAGGTAAAATGTGGTCCTCAGGGTGGGCTCTAATTGTGATGACTGGGGTCCTCATAGAAAGGGATATTTGGACCTAGAGACCCACACAGGCACACAGGGAGGAGACAGCCGTCTACAAGCCAAGGAGAGAGGTCTGGGAGGGGTGATCTCAGACCCTGCCCTCCAGAACTCTAAGGTAGTATGTCTCCATTGTTACGCCCCCCGTGTATGGTATTCTGTTACAGCAGCCCTGATTAATGCCATTTTCGGGAACGTAGAAGTGTAGTTAGGAGCAGGATTCTCATACTGTTGAGTGAAATGTAAACTAGTATAACCACTAGTTTTGCACTGTCTGGTTAGGGTTGGAGATATATCTATCCCAGGTCCCAGCAATTCCACTCCTAGGTACGCACCCCAGAAAAGGGCTGTCCAGGAGAACTTTCTGGAGTGACAAATACTCTGTAATTGGTGTTGCCCAGTACTACAGCTACTAGTCAGATGTGTCTACTGAATACTTGAGATGGGGCTAGCACAACTGAGGGACTGAGGTTTTGATTTCATTTAATCTTATTAATTTAAACATAGTCATTGTCTAGTGCCTGCCATAGCTGACAGGGCTTACAGCGACTCAAATACACATGCACCAAGACAGGCACAGAGGAAAGCTTAGAGCAGCATGAGACCAGTCCAAACCTAGAAACCACACATGTACCGATAATAGTACAATGGGATACCATACAGTAATGAAAATGAATGAACTAGAGCTAAACACCACACTGATGAATCCCAAAATTATAATGTGAAAAATTAGGCTAAAAAGAAAAGAATATAAATGGCACAATCCATTTACAGAAACTTCAAACAGTATATTGTTTAAGGATAAATACTTAAGTTGTACAAAGAAAAACCAAGAAATGATCATCCCAAGAGTCAGACTGGAAGGAAGCCCATGGAAGGGGGTCTTCTGGGTTTTGGCAATGTGTGCCTTGACCTTGGCATTGGTTACATGGAGCTCATTCTACAGTTATTATTTAAACTGTACATGTATATTTTATTTACATTTCTGTATGTGTGCTAGGTCTCTCTATAAAGCATGAGGGCAAAAATAAAGTTATTATCATTACTTTTTTGTTGTTTTTAATTACCTTTGCTTTTTTTCATAAACACAAGAAACCTACATACATGAAACCATAGTCAGATATTTTCAGTAGAAATTCAAATCCTCACATTCTTTAATGTATCTGAAATCTTCAGTTTTAAGGCAATCCAATGACTCTTACCTGACCCCCTTGGCCCTAACCCCTGGATTAACCAATGTTGGCCGTCTGGAAAACAAACGCACTGATGCTCCCAGCACATTGAATGCTTGTGGCCAATGTACACTTCTGCTCCAACAGCTCAATAAAAACCAGCTATGTGTGTTTACTAATAGGGATGTAAAGTGAGATTTTTCAGTTCTATGAAGAGTAATTTGGATACTTTGGTAAGAATTGATAAGGATGAGTCTACTAAGAAAAAATGCTCTATCATTAGATGGAGTAAAGCAACTCTAAAGAAGGAAAATCATAAAAATCTAGGAGAATTCTATACTCAGATTGTTTTGGAGGAGTTTTTAACTTCTCATTCTATGTGCAAAACTGATATTGTAAATAAATATGATGCATTTTAGTGTGGCTGACAGGAGAAAGACCTGAGGTACCAATTAGTGACTCTAACTCTTAAATATGTTCAAGGTACAACCTTGATGCTAAATCAAAATACTGGTGAATCAATCCTAATTTATGTTTTAACTTAAAGTGTTAAGTTATGGGTAAGGCATTTTTCAGAAGTCTCTGCTTCAATTCATTCTTCTAATCAAACTATTAGCTACTGTCCCAATAGGGTCAGATAAGGGGGCATTTATGGTATTTTCAACAGGTTCATGTAGGAAAAAGGTGCAAGAGTTGGACACTGGAAAGGTGGTTTTAAAAAAAACTCCCCCCAGATAGCAGTTTTCAAAACTCCTGTACAGACCTAGGGCCTCCATCCTCTTAACCCTACACTCTCCCCACTAACCCTAACAAGGATTCTTTACTCACTATTTGACTAAACACCATTTATCACGGTTGCTACTGGCATCTATTGAAAATTCAAAAGGGGGCGCCTGGGTGGCTCACTGGTTAAGTGTCCATCTCTTGATTTCGGTTCAGGTCGTGATCGCAGGGTCATGAGATAAAGCCCTGTGTTGGGCTCCATGCTGGGTGTGGAAAGTGGGCACCCTTGTCTTGTTCCTGATCTTAAAGGAAAAGTTTTTAGCTTTTCACTACAGAATATGATGTTACTGCAGGCTTATCTTATATGGCCTGTATTATGTCGAGGTACATTCTTTCTATATATAATTTGTTTAAAGTTTTTTTATCATGAATGGATGTTGAATTTTGTCAGATACTTTTTCTTTGTCTATTGAGATGATCATATGATTTTTATCCTTCACTTTGTTTATGTGGTGTATTACATTTATTGATTTGCATGTATTGAACCATCTTTGCATCCTAGGGATTAATCCAACTTGATCATGGCATATGATCTTTTCAATGTGCTGTTGAACTCAATTTGTTAATATTTTGCTGAAAATTTCTACATCAATGTTCATCAAGGGTTTGGCTTGTGATTCTTTTTTCCTTGTAGTATCCTTGTCTGGCTTTGATATCAGGATAATGCAGCCTCAACATATGAATTTGGAAGTGTTCTTTCATCTTTAATTTTTTGGAAGCGTTTGAGAAAGAGTGATATCAGTTCTTTTTTAAATAGATAGAATTCTTTTTTAAATTGATAGAATTCACCCAAAATTTGATAGAATTCACTAGAAGCCCTCTAGTCCTGCACTTTTCTTCATTAAGAGATTTTGGATTACTATTTACAAAGAACAAAATACTTAGGAATAAATTTAACCAGGGAGGCGAAAGAGCTACACACTGAAAACCATAGAACATTAATGAAAGAAACTGAAGATGACACAAATAAGTAAAAAGATATCCTGTGTTTATGGATTAGATGATTGATTATTAAAATGCCCATATTACCCAAAGTAATCTACAGATTTCAGTACAATCCCCTCCAAAATTCCAATAGCATTTTATAGAGAAACAGAAAAAACAATCCTAAAATTCAAACAGAACCACAAATGACCCCAAATTGCCAAAGCAATCTTAAGCAAGAAGAATAAAGTTGAAGGTATCACACTTCCTGTAATCAAAACAATATGGTATTGGAACAAAAAACAAATACATAGATCAGTGGAAAACAGAGACCACCAAATAAACCCATTATATATGATCATCTAATTTTCAACAGAGGTGCCAAGACTACACAATGGGGGAAAGACAGTCTCTTCCATAAATGGTGTTGGGGAAACTGGACGTTCACATACAAAAGAATGGAACTGGGCCCTTATCTTATACCATATACAAAAATAAAATCAAAGTGAATTAAAGACTTAAACATGAGACCTGAAACCATAAAAGTTCTGGGAGAAAACATAGGGGGAAATCTCCCTGACATTGATCTTGGCAATAATTTTTTGGATCTGACACCAAAAGTACAGGAAACAAAAACAAAAATATACAAGTGGGAGTATGTCAAACTAAAACTTTCTGCACAGTAAAGAATCAACAAAATGAAAGGTAACCTATGGAATGGGAGAAAATATTTGCAAACCATGTATTTGATAAAGGGTTAATATCCATAATATATAAGGAACTCTTAATAGCAAAAACAAAAAACAAACTGATTTAAAAGTGGGTAAAAAACTTGAATAGAAACTTTTCCAAAGAAAATATACAAATGGCCAACATGTCTATGAAAAGATGCTCAACATCATTAATTAACAGGGAAATGCAAACCAAAACCATAATAAGGTATCACCTTCTACCTTAGAATGGCTATGATCAAAAGTCAAAAGTTAACAGAATTCTCAAGGATGTGGAGAAAAGGGAATCCTCCTACCTTGTTGATGGGAATAAAAAATGGTGCAGCTATTATGGAAATTAGTATGGTGGTTCCTCAAAACATTAAAATTAGAATTATCATAGGATCCAGCAATGCTACTTCTGGGTATACAGCCAAAGGAAATAAAATCAGGATCTTGAACGGATATCTGCAGCCTCAGGCACCTCGCAGCACTATTCACAATAGCCCAAAAATGGAAACAACCTAAATGTCCACTGATGAATGCATGGGTAAAGAAAATTTGATATATGTATGATTTTATTCAGCCTTAAAAATTACCCTGCCATTTGTGACATGGTTAAATCTTGAGCATATTATGCTAAGTAAAATAAGTCAGACACAGAAAGACAAAGTGCATGATCTCATTTGTATGTGAAAAATATTTTATAAAAAACAAACAAACAAAAACCACCCTGAACTCATAGTAAAGACAGTAGAATGGGAGTTTACCAGAGGCTATAGAATGGGGGTGGGGGGTTGAGGGGGGGAGGACGAGGACTTAAAAAAAAAACAAAACAAAAAGGAAGTAGCAACAGGGTTACCAGGGACTGGGGAAAGAGGCTCATGGGAGTTATTGTGCAAAGCGTACAGAGATCAGTTCTGCAAGTTGCAAAGAGTTCTGGAGGTGGACGGTGGTGATGGTTTCACAAAGTCAGTGTACTTAACACCATTGAACTGTACACCTGAAAATGTTTAAAATTAAGTTTTATTTTATATGCATTTTACCATAATGCATAAATTAAAAAGTTAATATTTAAGTTAAAGAAATAAAAAAGTTAAAATATTTACAAAAGAAATTATGTGGGGGGAAATTATGTGAGGCAAATAAGTCAACTATATGGAAAAATAATTACTTGTATAATTTGTATTTCATATCATATAGCTAAGGAAATGTGAATAAAATACTCATGTATTTTATTTAGTGAACTAAATAAAAACAAACCCAAGAAAAGAGGCATTCAATATTTATCATATCTGTATTATAATTAAAAACCTGAGTGAGATAGAAGGGACCATAATGAAATGACATAATGAAACAAACATTTTAAATGTTTATAATAAAATAATCTCAATTAAAAGAAAGTGGCTGAGAGAAAAACACTACATTGAGTAAGACAGCAAAGGGTTAGGGCACTGTATTTTGAAAAGGGCTTATATAAAATTGTGAGGAAAATTTTATGGCCCTAATAGATAAATAGTCAAAGTTCATGGAAATATATCTCATATAATATAAAATATAATTAGTAAAGTAACACATGGAAAAATATTCAATCAACTAATAACTAAATAAATGCAAATTAAAACTAGTAAGAGGATTATTTTTCTTTTTTTTTTTTTTTTTTAAAGATTTTATTTATTTATTTGAAACAGAGAGAATGAGATACAGAGAGCATGAGAGGGAGGAGGGTCAGAGGGAGAAGCAGACTCCCTGCTGAGCAGGGAGCCCGATGCGGGACTCGATCCCGGGACTCCAGGATCATGACCTGAGCCGAAAGCAGTCGGAGGATTATTTTTCATACAATAAATTAGCAGCAGTATAAAGAATGGTATCACCAAAACTGTATTATACTGAAGTGAAATTTATATCTGCCCTTTTTTGCTGATGACACAGAAACTGGAATAGCCTTTATGGAAAGTAATAATATGGTTTAAGAATCATGAAAATATTTATATTAAGTTTTTGTGCTTCAGAAATTCTACTTCTAATTTAGTCTAAAAAAGAATCTAAAGTACATTAAAAATATATGTAAGATATTTTTGGCAACACTTATATAAGAACAAAAATTTAGAATCATAACTTACACATGTCTGACAATAAGTAAATTATTAATCATATAATTAATTCCTCAGAAAGTTCCTGAATATAATTTTATGTGACTTTTAACATGATTATTATAAAGAATACATATCACACATGTGAAAAAACAGGTATGATATTCTACTATATTTAAAAAGATACAGAGATACATACTATAAAATCATGCATATATATGGATGAGTACAAGAAGGTAACTGAAAGAAATACAATTTGATTTGCTAGAGTCCAGATGTATTGATACCTTTTTCCTTAATTTTAATTTGATTTCTGTTGTTGCTGTTATGAAAATCTTTGTGCAACCAATAATATTTCCGATAACCCTAAAACACAGCATAGTGTTTTTTAAGAGCAAAAAGGAAAAAGAAATTTTAATTTCAATGGCAAAACTTATTTATCATAAGCATAAATAAAGAAGGACAAAGGACAGTTGAATACATCATTGTTTATGTGTAAATGTTTCTCAGACATTGATACATCATAAAATACAAACAGATTAAGTTAAAAAATACGTGATGCGTGGACAGCCTCTCTACATTTGGAAAAATGTGCTCTGACCAAATGTAATACTTCTTAATACTCCATGTTGCTGCATTTCATTGTTATTTAAAAAATAATATCATTTACTTAATTATATGTTCATTAGGTTCACTTAATAGTGTCATGGGATAAAAGATTATTCCTATATTTTATTGGATTGTAATATTTACAATAAATTAAAATGTGATTTAAAAATGAAACCTCTAATTTTGGAGCAGCATTAACCAAAGTTAAAACAATCATTTCCATTGAGAGTAGTTATATGACTATAGGTATGTAAGTATTTAGGGCAACGTAGTCATTATCCACAGTCTGGTGTGCTTGGAGAAAATGCTGAAAATCAGAAAATATCTTCTCCATATAAAAACATATTTTCAAGTCAACATTTCTATAAATAAACAATTCAGCTTCAAACTTCCTGGAAATGAGTATTTAGCATTTAATCAGTAAACACATTCTGGGAAACTACAGAATGAATTAAAAGGACTAAATGAATATCATGGATTGACCCTCAGTAAGCACAACGTACTTGAAAGCACTAAAGAGTAAACCGTCTTTACGGTCAATTTAAGGTGACAATCTTAATAACAAAGTCTTTATATAAACAGTTTGTCAAAAAGAAAGCCAAAAATATTAGATTTGACCATTCAAACTATTTTTCTTTTTTGCATAATTTCCCTTTTTAAAAAATAAGTAAATGCATCAAACTAAAAAGCTTCTACACAGCAAAGGATATCTTCAAAGAAATGATAAAGCAACCTACTGAATGGGAGAAATATTGATAAGGGGTTAATATCTAAAATGTAAAAAGAACCCATACAACTCAATAGGAAAAAAAAACCCCAAACAATCCAATTAAAAATGGGCAGATCCAAATAGAAATTTGTCAAAGACATACAGATGACCAACTAGTATATGAAAAGATACTCAAGATCACTAATTATCAGGGAAATGCAAACCCAAACCACAATGAGATACCACCTCCCAGCTGGTAAAATGGCTAATATAAAATAATAATAATAATAAGGAACAGGAAGTGCTGGAGAGGATGAGGAGAAAAGGAAACCCTCATGGACTGCTGGTGGGAAAGCAAATTGTTTGCAGTTACTGTGGAAGGTAGTGTGCAGGTTCCTCAAAAAATTAAACATAGGATTACCATTTGATCCAGTAATTCCACTGGAGGATATGTATGGGAGGGAGATGAAAATCACTGTCTTGAGGAGCCATCTGCACCCCCACGTTCACCGCACTTTACAATAGCCAAGGTATAGAAACAACCGAATTGCCCATCGATGGATGAATGGATAAAGAAAATGCAGGAGAGAGAGATAGGCAGAAATACAATGCCATAGTATTCATCCATAAAGAGGAAGGAAATCCTGCCATTTGCAACAACATGGATGGACCTTGAGGGCATCATGTTAAGTGAAATAAATCAGATACAGAAAAGCAAAGACTCCATGATCTCACTTATATGTGGAATCCAAAAAAAGAAGGAAAACAAACTCTCACAGATACAGAGAACAAATTCGTGGTTTGGAGGTGGGGGTGGGTAAAATGGGTAAAGGGGATCAAAGGTACAAACTTCCAGTTATAAGATAAGTAAGCCGTGGGCATATAATGTAGAGCATAGAGACTGTATACATATTCTAAATAATATATATAACTATATGCAATAATACTGCATTGCATACTTGAATGTTGCTAAAAGAACAGATGTTAAAATTGCTCATCACAAGAAAAATAATTTTTGTAATATGTATGGTAGTGGATGTTAACTAGACTTACTGTGGTGATTATTTTACTATATATACAAATAGAGTCATTATATTGTACACCTGAAACTAACATAATGCTGTGTCAACTATACCTCAAAATAAAAGTAAACTGAGTTCAAAGGAAGACCAAAAAAAGTCATGTTATTTAAATCACTCTTCCAAGAAATAACATTTAGAAATACCTGATTTATCATTTTCAAACCTAAGGTAAACTGCTCTTACTACTTACTCACACAGTTGGAATCTGCCATTTTTTCCCTGTAGTTATAATTTTTATTTATTCACTTATTTTTAAGATTTTATTTATTTATTTGAGAGAGAGAAAGAGCGAGCGAGTGGCAGGGAGGGGGGAAGGGAGAGGGAGAAGCAGACTCCCCATGGGGCAGGGAGCCTGAAGCGGGACTCGATCCCAGGACCCTGAGATCATAACCTGAGCCGGAGCCAGACGCTTAACCTACTGAGCCACCCAGCGCCCCTATAAATAATTTTTAAATCAATTTTCCCCCAATATATGGTTTCTACCAATTACTGACTCAAAAAGACTCCTGAAATCCAATTCACAGATGGGTCTACAATTTCTACACACCTGTGTTCAAGGCAATGCCTATCCTCTGTTTCAAACTATAATCTCAAGGATGTCTGTCCAGTAAAGAGCTTTGGAAGACAGTGTCTCTCTGCAGAGCATGGGGCAGGCATGACGACTGCCCACTCATCTCCCCAGGTCAGCGTCCCTCTCCTACAGGGCAGCTCACCGAGGGCAGCACCGCCTCGTCCTTTCACGTCTCCCTGTGGAAACTGGGGCCTGGGGCACAGATCCAAAGATGAGAACACACAGCGTCTGTTATCACTCTCACAAGAAACTGCCTTTACCTCCGACCCAGGCTTGTAGCCTCGACCAGTATCCACGGAACTATGACAGGCTAGCTTGTAAGTTTGCAAGGGAAGTAAAACCTCAAGCTCTAGACAGTTCTGAACATCCCCATAAGATCATATAATTTACTTGTAATTTATAAATTATTTGCAGAACCTATAAAGTGATGATTTTTCTTTAAGTGAGGCCAGGACCACTGAGGGCACATTTTCCCTTCTGCAGCAGGTACTCCCCTCCCACCCCGGCTGTAAGAGATACAAGAAATAGATGACGCAGAGAAATCCACATAACCCATTTTTGAAACAATGACCTATTTTTGAAAAAATAATAACAAAGCCACATGAGGCAGGATTTTCTAATCATCCAAAATTACATGGTTCTAAATATTCTTACCACCTTCTGTCTCAGTAATTTATACATCAAGAATCTAGATGGTCCGGGAAGCATCTTGGACCAAATAATAAAATTTTGGTCAATCCATTCTGACACAAAACAGAAACCTAAGAGGTTGGCCAGAAACTTTTAAGTTTTGCTTCTGAGACATGTTTCTTCTATCCAATTTATGTTTGTTTATTTGTTACCCCAAGCAAGAAGAGAACAGTGCTTGATACTCCAACAATAAATTCTAAAAGAAATTCAGTCTTAGCTATCAGGTTACCTAATTTTAAAAATCTAACTAGATTATAAATGTCTCAAACCGTGCATATTTCCTCCACAACTCCTATGTTATTATTTTTCTGTAGTACTGAGTATCTGTCTTACCCCAGTAGACAAGGATCAGGTCTCACTCTGGGTCCTGGGCAGTGCCTAGAATAAGTATGTACAAATGCTATGGTGTGATCATGAATGCTGGTTACAACACAAATAGTTTACTCCGTGTGCCTTTTTCTGTCTCAAGTGCCAAAAATGAAATTAAAATATCAGAACCAGGAAATTGTTCTTTGCTTCAAAAATAGAAAAGAAACTGAGTTGTATTCGGTTATTGTGAAAAGAGAAGTCTAAAGTGTGGGTTTGCAGAAATTCAGGAAGTAGGGTATTAATGGGAAGTCAGATAGGCTCTAGGGGAGGGGGAACCAAAGTCCCTTCTTCCTATGTCTGCCTCAGCAGCTTAAGCTCAAAACCATGAGCCTGAACTCGTCCTATCCGAATACTCTAGAATGGAACAGGTCTCATGCAGAAACATTAACGTCCCCTGAGCTCTTCTGGATAACCTCCCCACAGCTGCCCACCCTGAGACTAGCTTTTGTTTCCCCCTGACTAGGCTTTGTAACCCTCTCCCTAAATCCTAATCCTTATTATAGCTGATATCCTGTTTCAAACTGGATGAATAAAAAATAATTAAGGGGCGCCTGGGTGGCTCAGATGGTTAAGCATCTGCCTTCGGCTCAGGTCATGATCCCAGGGTCCTGGGATCGAGTTCCACATCGGGCTCCCGGCTCAGCGGGGAGCCTGCTTCTCTCTCTGACCCTCTCCCCTCTCATGCTGTTTCTCTCTCGCTCGCTCTCTAAAAAATAAATAAAATCTTTAAAAAAATAATAATAATTAAGATGACACTATAAGCTGAATCCAAATATTACTACCAGTCAATTCCTGTCGCCTTGCCCACCCATCAGATCAGATCCTTTTGGATGTAGATGTCAGCCCAAACCAAGTGATACTAGTCTCACGCCCTTGGGCGTTATGATCCAGAATGCTGATCAATACCTCAGAACCCACCTAAAGCATGTTCCTAATAGTTTCCAGCCTCTTTTCCTTCTTGGCAGCGCAGCACACACTGTAACAGGTCCACTAAGAATTATAAAATATTCTACTAAATATGGATGAGAAAGCTCCTCTATCATATTCACAACTCTTTCGGTTTCCACAGTGAGTGCTAGAAGATAAATGCACCTGCACATCATCCTCTCCACACAAATTCACTTACTATTTATCATGCTCCAGAGGGCAAGCCCACGGCAAGAGGGTGTACACACTGGAAAACAAGACACTTGGGAAAAAGCAGCATTTTGGAAATACCTGTTCGGCACTAGATACTGTTGCAAGTGTTCATAGTTTGAGCATCTTCCATGCTTTGTTTAAATACCGTACTGGGGTATACATAACGCACATGGAAATACAGAAACAGGCATGCTGAACTCAGCCTGGGTTGCCGCTGAATTCACAGGGAAGTCACTTTACTGCACGGATAGGATGCAAAGCGGGTCTGTAGGTAATGAGGAAGGAAGAGTCAGCATTCTGGGCAGACAATGGGAAGGATGCCTGAGATGGTACCCTGTATCACTTCAACAGGAGAACTGAAAGTGGAAATTCTTCCTTTCTACTCGTGTGTGTTTCTTTAAGGGGTTGGTTTCAGAGAAGCTGGACACAAAAGCTGTGATTTGCATATATTCATATTTTTAAACTTTTATTTGCATGTACATTATGCTTGGTCTATTACCTAGGCACCTGAGCCTATCCAAAAGGTGAGCAATGTGGAAAAACTAACTATTAAGAGAATAAGCAAAGGCTGAGTGTGCTGGGATCCTGCATGTTTCCCTTGCCTGTATGACTCTATGTATAGAATATGTAT
Organism: Leptonychotes weddellii; assembly: GCF_054177405.1. Lineage (NCBI taxonomy): Eukaryota > Metazoa > Chordata > Mammalia > Carnivora > Phocidae > Leptonychotes > Leptonychotes weddellii. The sequence goes on along the minus strand of NC_138379.1, from coordinate 95,086,679 downwards.
GAATTGGGAATATGGTGAACTCCCTGGCTCCACAGAGAGACACAGGCCTCTGCCGTACCCTCCAGCGCCTGGCCAGTTGTAGCTGGCAGCGCCCAGGGCCAGCCAGGCAATCTGAGGAGGCAAGTTCTCAGCTCACTGCATCCCTTTCTCTGCTTCACCCAGTGAGGGAAAAATTTTAAATAAAAGTGAAATACAGCCAATCTACCAAATTCCTTATTACTTAAAAAAGAAAGTTACTGCAAACAGCAGGCTCACACAGACAGCAGCTGGTGCAGCCCTCAGAGCTGGATGCTCCCCCAATAGACCTGGGCCCTACTTCCCCACCCTGCCCTATCCTCCCCTTGGGTATGGACACGGAGCTGCCCTGCTCCCTCCATCTCCAGGCTCCTCACACTTGTCTGGGTTCTGTATTTCAGACTCTAAATCAGGCCACAAAGTTCCATCCCAGTGTTGGACCGCTCCAGGCTGTACTTCTTGGTACTACTGTGCATGATTTTCGGCGCTGGGCCAGCGTAGCCTGGAAGCCACGAGCCCTGCCTGTGTGCCGACCCCCCAGAAGGCCACGGGGCTCCGCAGAGAACAGGAGGGCTCAGGCATTATAGTCCTCCCCTGTGACGTGCTATGGATGCGGAAGTCACGTTCCCTAGGCCATCCCACAGCTCCCTCTCCTGCAGGTGAAATCAGCCTTCATTTCAGGCTCGGTGCTAACCGGCCAGAGAGCCTGTGGCAGGCTCCATCCTACTCTTTCTGTTCCAAACACCTCTCTTCTCAACACTGCCCTGTGGTATCCTGCTCTTTCCCCACGCTGAAACAGACCTTCCTTTTACTCCATTATTTTAAAAAGGCCTCCTCTTGGCTCCCCATTACCTCTTCCTGTCTAGGAAGGGTCCTGTGTGCCCAGTTTCTTTGCTGGTGGCCTGAGCTTGGGAAGAGATGGAGTTGGTATTTTCCCATCATAATCCTTGATGTGAACCATGGACTTCCCCCCAAGTAGGAGCCCTGGAGCATACGGCAAGACCCAAGGGCATAAAAGCTATAGATAAACACATTACATCTTTCTGGAAGACGTGCTGATGGAAAAGTTATTTTATTTTCAGATGATCATGGGAACAGTATAGAACAAGATGCAAACTTTTAATGTAAAACAGATGTCAAAGATTGTTTGAGTTTGTGGTGAGCTGTACCCGTTTTCATGAGAACCAGTCATTTTTTCCTGTGGTCAGAGATATAAAATGTGGAGAACCTTATGAAAATACAATTTTATTTATAAAATTTTGAGGAGCACAATGTCAGCCATTCCCTCGGGAGTGTTTCTCCATGAAGTTACCCCTATAGACTTTAAGACTTAATACTTTCAACTTTTAAACCTTGAAAACCATGATACATCATGGTAGAATCTCCAACTAAAGGTAAACTTTGGTTGGTTGGTTGGTTCTGTTGTTAACAGAATTTCTTAGTAATCTGAAATAACTATCATTGCAGCATTTTTTCAGAACTTATTTTTCCAATGGCTGAAAGCATCTATTATCTATTAATAGCTGGACATGCTGTGGAAAAATACTGTCAGCCCAAGATGAGAAATAGAAATTAAAACTTTTATGACACCAAGATGATAACCTTCTTCTTTTTGGAGGGGGTTGGGGAATGGAGTAGTGAGTTTCATCATGGCAGTATATTACTGAGCCAAGTGCCTTCAATCTCTAATTAGGGTTTCTTGGAAACTGACCTTTTATTCATTCTAAATCCTTGAAACCTGTCAGTCTGGGAGTTAGATTTGGTCCATAGTCCTTTTGGACTTCTTTGAGTTTTAAAAATCAGAATATTTCACATATAAAATCTTACTTCTGGCTTCTTTTAAGAAATCAGAGGATTTAGAAACACTGGCCCCTCATGCCTCATGGTGACCACTGACCAGGGCGAAGTGGGGACGGCCATTTTAAAGCAGGGCATCCTCGAAAAGCCATCATGTCCCTAATTTACATCAGACTTACTTTACTTGCTTTCATCACTTGCCTAGGAATTAAGAGTCGGCAAGACTGATGCATTGGACCACCCTTCCAAGCATCAGGCTTTTCAAATAGTGTGTATGACACACAGCTCTGCAACCAACAAGTGTATTACTAAGCCCTGTGCCCCAAAGCTCCAGGCAGCAGACGCAGAAGCAACCAGGGGGACACATCTGCTCTGAGCGGGATGAGAGCCCCGGGGACCAGCAGCACCAGCCCGGGGTGCAGGGGAGGCTGGGGAAGCGCTCTCCGAAGGGCTGTGCCCCACCAAAAAGGAGACCAGCCTAAGGTAGGCAGAGGAAAGAGGAAGAGGCATCCGCATGTTTGTTGTAGGACCAGGAGGAAGATGAGGGCTGATGCTGGAAAGGGGAGTCAGCCTGTGGATGCTGGTTTGCTGAGCTGCCCCCCAGCGAGGCTCAGCTTGTCCCTGAGTGTTATCAACGAGCATCCACATAAGGGGCCTCACAGCCCATTACCAGGTCAGATAGCGTGAACGTTTCTGTTATCTACGCTGGATTTAAAATCTAAAATGCATTGCATACATCTGTCCTTTTTAAAGTTATGTTCAGAATCGTCAATTTAAGTTTCTTAAAAAAAAAAAGGATTTTTTTTTTTTAAAGATTTTATTTATTTGACAGAGACACAGCGAGAGAGGGAACACAAGCAGGGGGAGTGGGAGAGGGAGAAGCAGGCTTCCTGCTGAGCAGGGAGCCCGATGTGGGGCTCGAACCCAAGACCCTGGGATCATGACCCGAGCCGAAGGCAGACGCCCAACGACTGAGCCACCCAGGCACCCCCCCCAAAAAAAGGATTTTATGTTTAAGTAATCTCTACACCCAGCATGCGGCTTGAACTCACAACCCCGAAGTCAAGAGTCACACGCTCTTCCAACTGAGCCAGCCAGGTGCCCCCAATTTAGGCCTCTTTTGATGACTCAAGGGTCCCATTACCAATGTCAATCATTACACCATGCTGCCAATAAAATATCAGTGCTGTTAGTGGGTTTGCAGATTATGGGACTTTCCTCCTACACTAATAATATTCTATTTGAGTAACTCATCTTTTTAGATATATATATATAATTGTTAGGCAAATTGATAGCAACTGACATAGAGATAAATTCTGAAGTACTGTCTCCCCTTATTTGTTGTTTCTGATGAGCTAAATGGGAGGATCAAACCCATTAGAAACATATGCAGTAAGTCTGGTATTTAGCTTTATAATTGCATGCATTAGCTTCATGCCAACTCTTTAATTTTCTCATAAGTCTGTCCCCCACGAACTTTTTAAATTTGCTTTAGCCTTCATGCAGACTCTTGAGTATGTCCCCGGACTGTGGCTGTCATCATTGTTGTCCTTCTGCTCTACATCTGATCGGGATGTCACAAGGGAGAGAAGCTCCCTTAGGCTGGAGGCAGACACTACAGAGGCTGCATTCCACACAAGCCCCTCCATTCTCTCTCTCTCTCTCTCTCAACAAAACACCTGAAAATGTGTATCAGTACTGGGATTCCAGGGATTACCTTTAATGCCCCACAATTCAGTTTCTAAGAAAGCAAAATCCTTGGATATTTTGGTCCTTTCACACTTATTAATGAATTGCTTGGTACATTCCTCACAAATGCATAAAATGCACTGTAGCATCACAAAAAAAAAATGGTTTCAAATTGCCAGGATGAGTGAAGTGAACCTGTGGTAAAATAAATACCTTATGATACTAAAAATCCAAACCTGCTTTGACCGTGAGTGCTTCCTAATTCTGCTTTCTCTACCTTCTCTAATCCTCCTGACACTGGGTAGCTCAGGTCACAGAAGGGAAGAGAAAGAAAGATAAGGGATTAAAAAGAAACATTGTAACTAAAGAAAGAAGTGTGAAGAGGGAGATAAGAAGCTAGGGGAATCACCCAATTTCAATTGGACTTGCAAGGATGTGAAAAAGCCATTACATATTTAGTACCTACCAATGTGGGGCAGTCCCTACATTCGAGAAGCTTATGGCTTCACCCTGAGTCCCAGAATGTTGGCAGGGTAAATCCCTCTGCAAATCACACTTTACAATTCCTTCCCTATTCTCTTTCCTTTTCACTCCTTTCACGACATGAAGATGCTTCCTTCTGTATAACCTGAAATTTTAAAGTGGCTTGGGTTTTGTCCCAGATATTCCTGGGCGGGGGGAGATCAGGTGTGGGTCCATCACAGGCAGGGAGAGGATGGGCTGAGATGTGCTGAGCATCGGGCAGCTCAGAGGGAAAAAAGTAAAAAACAAAAACAAGCTGCGCCTTCTGGATATTTTATGATAAAAGACCCAGAATACTCTCTTTAAGTGGCTGTGAAAAGAGTACACAGATAAAAACCTAAGGAAAAAATATATACTTTGTGTGCACACTTAGTTTTATTATAACAAAGCAACTTGTGTCCTTCTAATGTTTCAAACTGAGCATCATTCTCCTTTCCAGTGAAACAAAAAGAAAATTTAAAAATAAGCAGGAAAAAAATTAAATAGAGAATTCAATTCCAAGTAAGATCATATAGGTTCTGCTGAGTCTCGCATCATGAGGTAGGGCTCAAGTCATCATTAGGAGAGAATTTCACTTTAAAAGTATCATCTTAAAAAAAACAAAACAAAATAAAAGACCCATCTTACACTGTTAAACCCCACCTCAGGGTTATAGTGAGGTTTAAATGAGTTAATACGTGCAAAACACTTAGGATAGTGCCTGGCACATAGTTTAAGTTCCTTATTAACATTTCCTCTGCCAGGAGTCTGGGAAACTAACCTGTATAAAGGGTTAGAACAGCATTGACCAGTATGGTAGCCTCTAGCCACAAGCAGCAATTTAACTTTTAATTCAAATTAACTACAATTAAAGTTAAAAAGTCAGTTCTCAGTTGCACCAGCCAACTTCAGGTGCTGGATACCAGTGGCTGTTGTACTGGACACAGCAGACACGGAGCACCTCCACCACTGCAGGAAGTGCTACTGCACAGTGCTATTGAGAAACCAATCAATGGAGGGCCACCTGGGCGGCTGTCAGTTAAGCATCCGACTCTTGGTTTCAGCCCAAATTGTGAACTCAGGGTCGTGAGATCGAGCCCCACATCAGGCTCTGTGCTCAGGCGGGGGAGCCTGCTTGAGATTCCCTCCCTCTCCCTTACACCCTTTCATGCTCTCTCACTCTCTCTCTCTAAAATAAATAAATCTTTTTAAAAAAATTTTAAAAACCTGGTGATGGTGGTAATGACGGTGATGGTGGTGATGGTGATAATGGTGGTGATGGTGATGATGATGGTGATGGTGGTGGTGGTGATGATGATGGTGGTGATTGTGGTGATGATGATGATGATAGTGAAGGTGGTGAGGAGGATGATGATGATGGTGATAATGGTGGTGATGGTGATGATGATGGTGATGGTGTTGGTGGTGGTGAAGGTGGTGATGGTGGTGAGGGTGGTGGTGGTGGTGATTGTGGTGATGATGATGATGATGGTGGTGGTGATGGTGATAATGGTGGTGATGGTGATGATGATGGTGATGGTGGTGGTGGTGATGAAGGTGGTGATGATGATGATGATGGTGGTGATGGTGGTGAGGAGGACGATGATGATGGTGATAACAGTGATAAGGGTGGTGATGATGATGGGGATGGTGGTGATGATGGTGATAACTGTGGTGATGATGGTGATGGTGTTGGTGGTGGTGATGGTGATGGTGGTGATTGTGGTGATGATGATGATGATAGTGAAGGTGGTGAGGA
>NC_138379.1:95046583-95080818 GCF_054177405.1 Leptonychotes weddellii | reverse complement strand
ACTGTGAATGTTCAAGTGTCTGTTTGTCCCATGTGCTCACAGGATGGGGTGGGGCTGCTGTGTCAGGAAAATCAATTTCAAGGAGACTTCAAGGGTGAGTAGATTTTAGGTAGGAAATATCACAGAATTTTAAAGCTGTCGGTCTCCATGACTAAAATCTAGACTCCATAAACCAAGACACCAAGGTTGTTCACCATTTTTATTTCCTGTTCCTTGTACACGGTTTACTGCATAATAGGTGCTCCCCACACATTTGCTGAATGAATGAATTTGCAAAGTCAAATATGAATGGAGTGAAGATGGTCAGGATGAAAATTCTAGAAATGAGGCTGGAAGGAGGAGGAAAGAGAAGGCAGGACATGGAGAAAGACCAGTGATTCTGGGAAAATGGAGTGAGCAGAGCACAGCGCAAGGAGGTGAGTGTGGAGAAGACAGAGCAAAGGTGAGCGCAGATCTGCGTTTTCTTCCTTTTGCCTAAGAATGGTCCAACTAGTTTCATATTAAGTATTTTTCCTCTTTGTTCCATTTTCTACTTGCACATTCAGAATGAAGAAAGGATGGCCTGGGAGAGAACAAGGTTATATGTTTGCTGCACGGAGCTACAGAAATGGATGCACACATTGCAAAAATCCAAAGAACTTGCTCCCCGCCTCCCATAAAAATCTAATGTGAGGGAAAGTTAGTGGCTCAGGCTATGCTAACATCCTCTGCTGGTTAATTTGTTTTCTGACCTGACCCACACACACCTAAGGTAGCCTACAATATCTTCTTAGGATTGTTGCATAATTATTTGATATTAGAAACAATGATGCTTTGAACATTCCTGTATGTATATCCTGGGGCACATCGTAAGAACTTCTCATGGGTGGTGGCTCTCAAATTTTAACACATACTAGAAAAGAATCACCTGGAGAACTAAACACTAAGCTCACTAAGCTTAGGAAACACTAAGATGTTAAAACACAGGCTGCACATGAGAGACGATGGGCTCTGAAAAACAAACTGAGGGTTCTAGAGGGGAGGGGGTGGGAGGATGTGTTAGCCTGGTGATGGGTATTAAAGAGGGCACGTTCTGCATGGAGCACTGGGTGTTATACACAAACAATGTATCATGGACCACTACATCAAAAACTAATGATGTAATGTATGGGGATTAACATAACAATAAAAAAATTAAAAAAAAACCACAGGTTGCAGGTTGCTGTGCTTATAAGTAGAATCTTCAAAACAAAACAAAACCAACTTAAAGATACAGAGAACAGATTGGTGGTTGCCAGAGGTGGGGGGTGGGCAAAATGGGTGAAGGTGGTCAAAAGTACAAACTTGGCAGTTATAAAACACCTAAGTCCTGGGGATGTGATGTACAGCAAGATGACTGCTGCCAGTAACACTATTGTATATCTGAAAGTTGCTAAGAGAGTAGATCTTAAAAGCTCTCAGAAGAGAAGTTTGTAACGATGTGTGGCCCTGGATGTTAACTAGACTTACTGTGGTCATCGTTTTGTAATATATGCATATATTGAATCATTACACTGTAGCTGAAACTAATATAATGCTATATGTCAATTATATCTCAAAAATAAAATTTTGTAAACAAAACTTGAGAAAACTAGGATTTACATATTGCAATTCAATGCAAGTGAATAAAATTAAAACATCAATTATTGCAAATAATTTTTCCACACACAAAAACTCCTCTCAGGCATTGGTAAACCTCAGGCAACACATTTATTCAGTCATTTATTCAAAACATGTTTGATTGTCTTCTATGAGACAGGTGTTATTTTAGGCACTAGGAATAGAGTGGAAAGTGACTCCCAAGTCCATCCGTTCATTAAGATTACACACTAGCAGGGATACAAGGGGAAAAGTCCAGTAAACAAACACCAGGATTTCAGATAACAGAGACACGTACTTTTCAGTCCAGAGACTATTTCCTTCTCTGCTCTCTCTAACCCCATCTTCCTCACAGCAAAGGACACTCTTTCCCCTTGCTCACTGTCCAAGAGCAGAAGCAGGGGCTATTTCCCTTTGTCCACAGCCAGAGACACCACCATGTTCTCCAATTTCTGATACCAGCTGACCACTCCTTTTAAAATCAGGCAATGAATCCACAAATGTTTACTGAGCACTAGTATTTCCTCAGAATGAATCTCTGTCTGGGCAGAGAAGGGAAAAGTAAGAACCCAGAGAACATACAATAGACAAGTAGGCCAACGCTGACGTGCACTCAGCAAGCACCTGCTCAACAACTCCTCTTACCTTTCAGCACTGGCTAAGTGGAACACTTGAACGGTAAGAGGAACACAGAGGGAGGAAGCCAGAAGCTCGCCACCAGGAGGACCAATCTCGTAGGCAAGGCAAGACCATATTTATTCAATCGAAAGCTACCCCATTTTTTTGCATTTTAAAATCTTTAAAATTGGATTTTATCTTACAATGATGATGCCTTCAATTCGGTGAAATATAGCAATGACAGACCAAAGTAGCATCTGAGAACTGTGGTGAACTTATAGCATGAAAACCATGGTCCAAAGTCAGGCTGTGCATTTACATACACACACACACACGTGTGCACGTGGCTGGACTCCACCCTCAGAGTTTCTGATGCAGTCATTCTAGATATCTAGAAAGTTCCCCAGTGATCCTGGGCTCATACTCGGGGAATTCAGGCTCTAGGGCAGCTGTCTTTAACTTGAAGGACCCACACCCTGGGAGCACTCAATGACTTTGCAACAGGTACAAAGACTGGAAGAGTTTTACTAAAATCTATTTTCAAATTATCCATATCCATATGCACTTTCCTAAAACCTCCCCTAGATTTCCCTTAGAACACGTCTGCAGTCCATCAGTCCATTCGTCCCACTGATTCTCCCCTCCCACCTCCATTCAATCTCCTTCCTCTTCACAGAGGGAAGCAGAGCCCTCATGCAGCCTAGCACAGCCTTAAACATGAAACAAATGTCCCAGAGTTCAAACAAAGCCTCCTTTAATCAGGGCACCCAAAGCTTCCCTGTCCACCTTTTTAAAGGATACATTTCTGATCATTAGTATACTAACAAAAAAAATAAAGTATTACTGAGCAAAGTGTGTGAGGTTTTGATTAAAAAAAAATCTGAAATCTAGAGCTAAAATGTCTAGGATCTAATCCTGAACCCACTATTATTTGTGAAAAGTCGAGAAAGTTACTTAATTTTCCTGTGCCTCAAACTCCTCAAGTGTAAACTGCAGACAAGAACAAGTTCTGTTTAAGAACACTGTGAGCATGAAATAAGTTAATATATGTACAGTAATTACAATTGTACATGGCATGTAGGAAATGCTCTATGGATTAGCTGTTATTGTAATTATTAATTTTAATAATTCAGAAGAAATTTTTAATTTTAAAATTTTATATAGGTTTTTTCTTGCTTCAGAAAACTTTTATAAGGTCATCAATAAAGAGCCTTTAAGAAAAAAATATGTGTGACATATTATGTGTGACAGTTATTTGAAAACACCATATCAAGTAAAAGGAAGAAAGTAAATATGTTAAAGAAGAACTTGTGTATTTTGAAATTAATGGTGATGAATCTTACATTGCTAGCATTTAGCTTTAATGAGGTACATTTTAAAAGCACTGGATCCATCCTATTTACAAATGTTGATTTCCACAATATATTGGCAATTACATCCTTTGCAACTATTTAACCCTATAATGAAAAATTTCAGATGGTACCTTAAAGATGTGCGGTAGCATATATTTTTTAACATTCTTTTAGAAAAACCAATGTGAATATCATCAAGACCACTGCTTTAGGAGAGTGAAAGTGTCCAGTTTTAAGGTATTCTCATCATCACCTTTACCAAGTTTTACCCAATTTTTTTCTAACAAGACTGTTCCTTTGGTATATATTCCCAGCAGCAGGGTAGAGGGCTTCAGTGATCAATATCATCCTAGATATTTGATAGTATCAAGCTCATTTAGGTTTTTGCCAATTTAGTGGATTTCAAATGATCTATCTTTGTGACTGTTTTGTTTTCCAGATTACTGATAAGACTGAGGATGATTGTTGGTCATTTGTGTTTCTGCTGCTATGAGAAAGTTATGTATCTTTGCCCATCTTTTAGGGAATTTATAAATTTTCAGTATTTTATAAGTGGTCAGTTTCTTTTTCCAGTCTGTAGTCTGTCCTTCCTTTCTTGTTATGATATATTTTGATAAACAGTTTCTTAATTTTTATGAATTAAATTTGTCAATTTTATAATCTATGCTTTGTGATTTTTGTGTGTCATAAGAATCCTTTCCTACCCCAAAGTCATTAAAAATTTTAAAGAAACCATAGATGTTTTGCCCCTTAAAATTCATCTGTAACGGATTTTTGTGTAGGATGTGAGGCAGAGATCCAATACCTGGGTTTTTTGCCCATATGGATATACAATTTCCTTAACACCATTTAATAAAAAATGTTTTTTTCCTCACTGATTTGCCCAGCTACGTCTTTCTTATAAATTTGATTCAATTAGTCTATTACAGCTCTATCACACTGGCTTAATTAATTTTATAACCTTATGATGTATTCTGATATTTGGTAAGACAAGTCCCTCCAGATGATTCTTTTTCATGAGTGTACTGACTATAATTTGGTTGTCTGCACATCTGTGTAAATCCCAGAATCAAGGCTGGCCAGTTAGCTCAGCTAGTTAGAGTGTAGTGGTAATAAACCTCAGAATCAGCTTGCCAGTCTTCCAGAGAGGAAACACAGAAGTTTGTTCCAAATGAACGAATAGGACAGGTCACGGCCAGAGATCTAAGTGAAATAGATATGAATAATATGCCTGATAGAGAATTTAAAGTAATAATCATAAGGGTACTCACTGGACTTGAGAAAAGATTAGAAGGCATGAGTGAGACCCATAACACAGAGATAAGGAATAACATAGCAGAGACAAAGGGCTCAATAAATGAAAAGAGAAACACGCATGATGAAATGAACAGCAGGCTGGAAGAAGCAGAGGAACAAATTAATGACCTAGAAGACAGAGTAATGGAAAGTAATGAAGCTGAACAAAAGAGAGAAAAAAGAATTACACAAAATTAGAATAGACTTAGGGAACTCAGTGATTCCACCAAATGTAGTAAGATTCATATTACAGGAGTTCCAGAAGAAGAAGAGAGAAAAGAGGGCAGAAAATTATTTGAAGAATAATAGCTAAAAACTTCCCTAATCTGGGAAGGAAACAGATGTTCAGATGCAGGAGGTAGAAAGAACTCCCATCAAAATCAACAAAAGCAGATCTACACCAAGACATATTGTGATTAAATTGGCAAAATACAGTGATAAAGAAAAAAATTTTAAAGCAGCAAGACAAAGGAAGAGAGTAATTTATAAGGGAAAACCCATAATGCTATCAGCAGATTTTTCAGCAGAAGCTTTCCAAGACAGAAGGAAAAGGCATGATATATTCAATGTGCTGAAAGGGAAATGTCTGCAACCAAGAATATTCCATCCAGCAAGGCTGTCATTCAGAATAGAAGATAAAGAGTTTCTCAGACAAACAAAAACTAAAGGAGTTCATGATCATAAACCAGCCCTGCAAGAAATAATAAAGGGGACTCTGAGTGGAAAGGAAAGACCAAAAGTGAAAGTATAAAGTTAGGAAACACATGGGGAGTAAAAGTGAACATTTCTGTAAGAAATCAGTCAAGGGACTCACAAAATGAAAGGAAATGAAATATAATAACATATACCTAAAATGTGGGGAGGAGAAGAGTAAAGAATGGGTTCAAACTTAAGCCACCATCAAGTTAATACAGACTGCTATATGAAGAACAGGTTCTATGCAAACTTAATGGTAACCATACATCAAAAACTACTAATAAACACACAATAAATAAGAGAAAGGAATCCAAATCTATCACTAAAGAAAATCAGTAAACCACGAAAGAGAGAAAGACAAGAAAGGATCAAAGAAAATCTCCAGAAACAACCACAAAACAAATAATAAAATGACAATAAATACATATCTATCAATAATTACTTTGAATGTAGATGTACTAAATTCTCCAATCAAAAGACATAGGATGACAGAATGGATAAGAAGACAAGACCCATCTATGTGCTGCCTATAAGAGACTCATTTCAGACCTAAAGATACCTACAGGTTGAAAGTGAGGGGATGGAGAAACATCTATCATGCAAATGAAAGTCAAAAGAAAGCCAGAATAGCAATACTTATATTGGACAAAATAGACTTTAAAACAAAGACTGTCATAGGAGACAAGGATGGACACTATATGATAATAAAGGGGACAATCCATCAAGAAGATGTAACAATTGTAAATATTTATGCACCCAAATTGGAACACCCAAATACATAAAACAGTAACAAACATAAAGGAACTACTTGGTAGTAATACAATAATAGTAGGGGACTTTGATACCCTCCCCCCACAGCAATGGACAGATCATCTAAACAGAAAATCAACAAGAAAACAATGGCTTTGAATGACATACTGAACCAGATGGATTTAACAGATATGTTCACAACATTCCATCCTAAAACAGCAAAATACACATCTTTTTCAAGTGCACACGGAACATTTTCCAGAATAGATCACATATTAGCTCACAAAACAAGCCTCAACAAATTCAAGAAGATTGAAGTCATACCATGCATCTTTTCTGACCACAATGATATGAAACTAGATGTCAACCACAAGAAAAAAATCTGGAAAGACCACAAACACATCAAGATTATATAACATGCTACTAAACAATGAATGGGTTGGCAAGGAAATAAAAGAAGAAATAAAAAATTACATGGGAACAAATGAAAATCAAAACATGACAGTCTAAAACCTTTGGGATGCAGCAAAAGCAGTTCAAAGATGGAAGTTTATAGCAATATAAATCTAACTCAAGAAGCAAGAAAAATCTCAAACAACCTAAGCTTACACATATAGGAGCTAGAAAAAGAACAACAAATAAAGCCAGCAGAAGGAGGAAAATAATGAAGATTAGAGCAGAAATAAATGATAGAGAAACTAAAAAAACCAATAGAACAGATCAATGAAACCAGGAACTGGTTCTTCAAAAAAATCAATAAAATTGATAACCCTCTATCCAGTCTTATCAAGAAAAAAGTCCAGAGCCAAATGTTTTCACAGGCAAATTTAAACATTTAAAGAAGAGTTAATACCTATTCTTCTCAAACCATTCCAAAATTATTCCAAAGCACAGAAAAGGAAGGAAAACTTCCAAATTCATTCTATGAGGCCAGCATTACCCTGATACCAAACCAGACAAAGACCCCACTAAAAAAGAGAACTACAGGCCAATAGCCCTGATGAACACAGATGCAAAAATTCTCAACAAAATAATAGCAAACCGAATTCAACAATACATTAAAAACATCATTCACCACGATCAAGTGGGATTTATTCCTGGGATGCAAGTGTGGTTCAATATTCACAAATCAATCAATGTGGTACATCATATCAATAAGACAAAGGATAAGAACCATAAACTCATTTCAATAGATGCAGAAAAAGCATTTGACAAAGTACAACATCCATTCATGATTCAAAAAACCCTCAATAAAGTAAGCTTAGAGGGAACATACCTCAACATAATAAAGGGCCATCTATGAAAAACCCACCACTGACATCATCCTCCATGGTGAAAAACTAAGAGCTTTTCCCCCCAAGGTCAGGAAGGAGACAGAGATGTCCACTCTCACCACTCTTATTCAAAAGAGTACTGAAAGTCCTAGCCACAGCAATCAGACAACAACAACAAAAAATCAAAGGCATCCAGATCAGTAAGGAAGAAGTCAAAATATCACTATTTACAGAAGACATGATCCTATAACCCTAAAGACTCCACCAAAATCCTGCTGGAACTGATAAATGAATTCAGTAAGGTTGCAGGATACAAAAACCAGTGTACAGAAATCTGTTTCATTTCTATACACCAATAATGAAGCAGCAGAAGGAGAAATTACAAAAACAATCCCATTTACAGTTGCACAGTTGCACCAAAAACAATAAGATACCTAGGAATAAACCTAACCAAAGAGGTGAAAGACCAGTACTCTGAAACATATAAAACACTGATGGAAGAATTTGAAGATGACACAAAAAAGTGAAAAGACATTCCATGCTCATGTATTGGAAGAACAAATATTGTTAAAATGTCTATATCACCCAAAGCATTCTACATTAATGCAATCCCTATCAAAATACCAAAGTAGTTTTCACAGAACTAAAATAAACAATTCTACCATTTGTATGGAACCACAAAAGACCATGAATAGCCAACGCAATCATGAAAAAGAAAAGCAAAGCTGGAGGCATCACAACGCCAGACTTCAAGTTATATTACAAAGCTGTAGTAACCAAAACAGTATGGTACTGGCACAAAAATAGACACACAGATCCACAGAATGGAATAGAAAACCCAAAAATAAAACCACAACTATATGGTCAACTAATCTTCAACAAAGCAGGAAAGAATATCCAATGGGGAAAAGATCATCTCTTCAACAAATGGTGTTGGGAAAACTGGACAGCTACATGAAAAAGAATGGAACAGGACCACTTTCTCACACCATACACAAAATAAGTTCAAAATGGATTGAAGACCTAAATGTGAGACATGAAACCATAAAAATCCTAGAAGAAAACACAAGCAGTAATCTCTCTGACATCGGCCATAGCAATTTTTTTCTAGATATGTCTCCTAAGGCAAGGAAAACAAAAGCAAAAATGAGCTATTGAGACTACGTCAAAATAAAAAGCTTCTGCACAGCAAAGGAAACAATCAACAAAACTGAAAGGCAGCCTACTGAATGGGAGAAGATATTTGCAAATGACATACCCTATAAAAGGTTAGTATCCAAAATATATAAAAAACTTACAAAACTCAACCTCCAAAAACCACATAATCCAATTAGAAAATGGGTAGAAGACATGAACAGCTATTTCTCCAAAGAAGACATCCAGATGACCAACAGGCACATGAAAAGATGTTCAACATCATAATTTTGTAGTGGTCCTCTATCTCCCTACTAATGGCTTTTCCTTTAAAGCATTTTTTTTCTTCCGATTTAGTGTACCTACCCATATTTCTCTTTGTGTTTGCCAGATATACCTTTTTTCCTCTCCTGATGCCCAGTTTTTCCATTTCCTTACATTTTGGATATGTCTCACAATTAAATGAAAAATAGCTGGATTAAGAAAAATCGATTTTATAAATCTGTTATTTCCCCCCTTGGTGAATTTTGTCAGTTAAATTTATTATCTTAACTGATATGTAGGGACTTGTTTTTACCATCTTATTTTTTGCTTTGAATTTACCCTGCTTCCTTTTCTAGGCTTCTTTTTCCCCAGTTCTTTGTCTATTTTCCTCTTTCTATTTTCCCTCCACTGGTTGGTAGAGTTCTACACTCTGTTTCTAGGCTTATATATTCTTGTACAGGTTGCCTTTGAAAATTTACAGCATAGAGTTACAGCATCACCCCTCCCAAGCAACATCACTCAGAATTTTAAGTCTGATAACTCCCTCCCAGCTTACATGATACTGTTGAGCATTTTAGTTCTGTCCTTTAAACCCACAGATTAGAATTACTGTTATAGGAGAATGGTTACTTAAGGTTATCTATGTATGTATCCCATATTGCTCCCACTCCTTTGCTACCTCAGACCACGCTCCTAGGGAAATTTTCCAGTCTAGTACAGACTGTCCCTGACTGATGATGGCTCTGCGTACACTTGCTGGACTTTATGACAGTGTGAAAACGATACACATTCAGTAAAAACCGTACACTGAATGTTGAATTTTGATACTTTTTTCCAAGACTAGTGGCATGTGGTCGGATACTATCTCACTGTTTACAAGAGCATTTTCAAGGAGTCTGTCCGAATCTGGCTCCAGCGCCTCACCCCTGTGTGTGGACCTCTCCGTACTTAATTGTCGCAGACATGCTGTAGCTTCACTGTGCCTCCATCTCTAATCAGTTCTGAAGATGTCGCCAATATTTGTCAGCTATTTCCTCATCTATTCTCTGCGTTCCTTTGGAAGGGGCTTGGAATATATGGAATGTCTCTCCAATCCAGCCTCGCCATCTGCTAGCCTCTCTTACAGATTACACTCTCCTTCTGCATTCTGAGAGGCTTCTTGGTTTCCTACCTTCTAGGGCACAGGTCACTTCTCTCCCATACAAGCAACTCTCCTTCAGGACGGACACAGTCTTCCACACTTTCATCCATTGATCTTTTTATCTCCAACAACACATATTTTTTAATTTATGAAAGTTGTATTGTTTGTTGGGTTTTTTTCAACATGCTTGCTCATCTTGGACAATTTCTTTTGCTTGTTCACTTGTAGGATTCCATCTTTATTTCTTGACGTAATTCATACAGAGTCATTTTCTATTCTTATCATTAATCCTTATACAAATTCTTTGGGGGATTTATAGCTCATATGTGGTTTCTGCTGACTCCCACTTATGATGGCTATTTTCTTCTGTAACATGAATTAAATAAATACCCACTCACAACCAAGGATCACCAATTTGTAGAGAACCTAGGGGACCAGTGATAATTGAAGAGTCTCAGGTCCAAGGCGGTCTCCTGAACCTGATTTCAAGAATCCTGCCTTTCAAGAGAGATCACTGCTCTGCGGCTCTGCTAGCCTCAGTCCTGTGTATGTGCAAAGACAGAGGCTGGGGGCTTACTCTCCTCACTTCCTGCAAGCACAGAAACACAAATTGTATTATGCAGAATCTAGTCATTTTGTAATAGGATGACTGCCAAGATAATCTATTCTACTACATCACTGGAGGCAGAATTTCAAAAAAGTCTTCAAAACCTCATAATATTCGGAAAAAGAAATCCAGCTAAGTGATAATAACCTTATTTAATAAGAAAATTTTTACCCTTTGGGAAATTTTATCCCATAAAATCTTGGGTGATCTAAAGAACAAACTACTCCATATTTTCTGAAATTACAGATAATCTAAATCAGGAAGAAGGTCAAGAAGGTAGAAATAAAATTCTTTTGTCCTCTAGTTTAAATCTAAAATTACTGCATCATACTTTTATTTATGAAATAAACTAGAAAGATCATTTTTCTCATTCTTTCTCATAAAACACTACATTACTTTCCTGACATTGTATCAAGCATAACATATAGACACATCATTTATTCTCTTAAAATATATCAATAGTACCTGGTATATAGTAGTATTTGATGAGAACTTACTGAATTAAAATATAATATTTCCCAACTTATCTGATAATATCTGATCATTGGATCCTAGGTAGAAAAATGAATATTTAAATCTCATAGCTTTGTTCTTGGATAAATACATAGTAATGGTTTTCTTGATTTAAATTAGGTTTAGTTCCTAACTCTGGTTTTCATAGTGAATCTAAAGTACCTGAAACAATAGAATTCCAAAATTCTGGGGAATTTTTTTAATGTTATTCCTAGGCAATCCTCCTAGTAATTCTGATTTAGTTGGACTTTCATAATTCTTAGGGACTCTATGTATTTTTTTTAAAGATTTTATTTATTTATTTGATAGAGACACAGCGAGAGAGGGAACACAAGCAGGGGGAGTGGGAGAGGGAGAAGCAGGCCTCCCACCGAGCAGGGAGCCCAATGCGGGGCTCGATCCCAGGACCCTGGGATCATGACCTGAGCCGAAGGCAGACGCTTAACGACTGAGCCACCCAGGCGCCCCAGGGACTCTATATTTTTAAAAAACAATCCAGGATTCTGATATATAGCCAGATTTGCAAACCAGGTCCTCATTCTCTGGTACATATGTTTAAGCAAGAGGCTGCTAATATATTCTCTGTGTTTACATCACATAATGTGCAACACTCTTCCTTTAGTAAATACCTCTCACTATAATGTTCTAGTGAGAGTGTCTCTGACTCTTGCAAGAGAAGGGGGTGAAGATAGCTGCTAAGCCCCTCTGGGTGTAAGCGGGGTTGTAAAACAATTTGAAAATAATTGATCCAATCTTTACAAGACAGATTGTAATGAAAATCAACTAGATGACTCTGACTTCTGAAGGTTTGCCCAGGCATGACTCAGTCCAAATCAAAGTTATCAATATATTATCAATAATATGCAACTTTCAGACCATTTTCACTTAACCATGCCTTTCTCACTTTCTTGATTTTAACTTGGATTACTTCGTTCAAGTACTTAAGACTTTCCTAGATATAAAGAGTTTTGGTCTTGGGAAGTTCAGTTTTATAAAATTGTTTCCATTTAACTTATATAAAAATTCAAGTAACTTTCCTCTCACCATTTTAGTAAAAACAAAAAAGACAAATCCCCTGGGTGTTTTGTCAACACAATGTAAAAAAAAAAAAAAAAGAAAGAAAGAAATCATTTATATTAATATTTTTTGTTTGTAGGATTATTAAAAATATTTAACAAGCACTATTTTAGGGCTCAAGCATATACCACAACGCTCTTAGAATTCATCAAATGACCTGAACTGCAGGAATATAAAACTCCAATATTGTAGTGTTTCTGAAAAAGCTAAGAGGAAAACATGGTACTTTAGCAGCAGAACCTAGCAATACCATGTGAGTCCCAGAGAGAAAAGAACTTTAGAGATAAGGCCAACCCACTGAAACCACTTTGTCTAAAAGAAACATCGATTCATTCATTCAACAAACATCTCATGAGTCCCCAGTCACTGTTTACAGGCTAGGCCCCTGTCCTCAGGGAGGTGCCATTCCCACGGAGGGAAAGAAGTACAGACAAGGAGGGTCGAAAACAAACAAGCAAGCTCACAAATAGGAGCTCACATAACCTGTCAACTATGAGCTCAAGTTCTGGTTCAGATGCTTGACGAACATAAAATGGGAAGTTACCTTACGTTTTTGAAACCTCTGCTTCCTCATTTACAGATGGAAATCACAGAAACTACCACACAGGTTTGCTGGGAGGATCAAATAATATAAATAAAGCAAAAGATTGTCATAGTCCTATCTGTGTTTTAACATCAGCTAGAGAATAAAGTTCAAAGCCCGTAAATTCTGGACAGACCAGAAAGGATGTCCTTAGCCCTATAATCTTTCCTGTCCCATCTTCTCTCTCATTTTCCCTAACTCTAGCACACAGGACACTAGGAACTGTTAATAAAACAGGCTAGCTCCCTATAATTGCAGAGTCATTTTAATTGTCTAGCACCAACAGCTTTTGGTCTATCATGGACTCTGAGTTCTTTAAAGAAATGCTGTGTCACCATCATTCTTTTTGGCACCGAGGACAAGTTTGTGTGGGAAAACATGGGCATTGAAGATTCTGAGTTGAAAAGTGACTCAGAAAAATCCATTTCTGGATGTGAAGGAACTTGGGAATACTTTAACCAAGTTTATTTTGTTTAGATTTCCTTTTTTCATATGTGCCTAAAAGTTACATGCAACCCAAATCTCTATCTAATTAAGTATAAAGAGCTGTTTCAGTAGATACAAAACAAAAATCTAAAGTATAGTTTAATCGATAGGATTTTTTTGCTTCTCTTTTCAACGCATAGAAAACATCAGGGCAGGCTACACAACTGATAGAACTTCAGATTCAATGAAACATGGTGTTTGTGGTTCCCAAATATGACACCTGGCACATCAAAGGAGTTAAATAAGTATTTGTTGAAAGAAATTAATGCAGGGGCGCCTGGGTGGCTCAGTCGTTAAGCGTCTGCCTTCAGCTCAGGTCATGATCCCAGGGTCCTGGGATCGAGCCCCGCATCGGGCTCCCTGCTCAGCGGGAAGCCTGCTTCTCCCTCTCCCACTCCCCCTGCTTGTGTTCCCTCTCTAGCTGTGTCTCTCTCTGTCAAATAAATAAATAAAATCTTAAAAAAAAAAAAAAAGAAATTAATGCATTCTGCAAAATGGAATACAGTGTCTGGCCCTGAATGTCCCTCCAAGAAAAGATGTTCTGCAGAAAACCTTCCCCTGGGATTCTCACCGAGCGAGGGATGTGCATCTCACCACTGCCCGCCACCCCTCAACCTATTCATTGCAAAATTCTTGTCCAAAAGAACTTAACATAGTAACAATAAAAACTAGTTTTATCTGTTACAGTTTAACTGCCTAAAAGAATTTCAAAAAGAGCTTTAGAGACATGTCGCTTCCAATTCTTATTATAACTCCCAAGATGCTTTTGTTGGTAATTCCCACGAAGAGATCTCTTCTCAATTTTGTGCGAGGGTTTTGTGCTACAAACCAGAGAGACTGGAATTTAAAGATGAAACATGTCTTGAGTAGACAGTGAGTCTTAATGTGCCTATCCACGCTGTAATTTCTTCTGGCAATATACACTTCCAGATGACTACCACGTAAGATGCTTTTAAAAACTATGCAGATCACGCGTGACATCTGCATTTCACTACCTGGTACATCATTGCACAGAAGTGACTTCATCCCCATGACAGACAGAAGTGAAGAATAAAAGAAAGCTTCCTTTTTTGTAACCTCTGCAGAGTCCTACTCACCTTCTGGATTGTTTGGTAAAATCAGTAAGTCATCTACAGATTAGTTAGCTTTGGTACATTCATAATTTTCCTTTGGTGAAAAAGACTGGCAGTTTTTCAAAACCTAGCTTCCCTGTTCATCTGGTTAAGTGATAACGTGAAGTCTTCTACTCCTTCCTGTCTTCCTTCCTTCTGTCAACTCCTAAGCGTGTAATCTTTAGCAAGTCACTTAACCTCTCTGCTGTGGTAGTCTTTCTCTTTCTTATCAGTAAAATGGGGATTATAAAAGTGCATACCCCATAGGCTTGCTGAATAAGTATGAAGTCACTTAATACCTACAAAGCACTTAGAAGAGTCTCCCACATAGAAGCCGCTAAAGCCCATAACAAATCCAGCCACCGTTTCCATTATTGCTGCACATGATCAAATAAGGTCAACAGAAATGAATCAATCAATAAATTAATAAATTAGTGAAAGATGAAGTGGAATATAAAGTTCGATCCTCAGAGATGACGATTTCAGTAGAAAGAGAAGGTAGAGGCAAAGCATACTGATAATGCTCTTCGTAACCTTCCTTCCTGTCTTGTCCACTCACCCCGAGTATAACTTGATATAATGAGCACAGGACAGCACTCTTGCTTCAGTAGATCAGAGCCAACCTGTGCTGCCTCAAGTCCCTATGAAAAGACAGAGAAGAAATGATGTGTGCGCTCTCCAAGGGCACGTGTCGCCATGTATCCAGCTGTGGGGGATGCTGAGTAGGGACTGTGTGCAACCTCCCAGCCCAAGAACTCGCTAGCTGTGTCACTGCCCCAACATTGCTTAATTTCAGCATTGCCATTTATGAATTGGACATTATGAATAGCCCAGTGGCCACTCTGAAGAGCAAACTACATTTGAATGACAGGTAGAAAAGGCCCTGCTACAAGGTAGGTATTCAAAACTGTTAGTCACCCAAATATATATAAATATTTTCGAGAAACTCCCAGTAAATGGTAAGTAGCTCAGTTAACATCACTTCTCCTTGTCCTGGCTGAGTTACCTGAATTAGGCAGAGAACAATTATGCTGCAATCATCTATGTTGTTTGGGAATCTGTAACATTCATTTCTTTATGCTTGTTGCAAACAGACCTTCTATAAGAAATGTGATTCAATCAATTCCAAAGGCTTAAGAGTCTTGAACAGCATACCAATTTTAGACGCCAAAGTTTAACTGAAATTTGGCGTATAGATGAACCCTTCTCCCTGTACTGAAAGTCCCAGAAGATTCTTAAACAAAGAGCAATCATGTGAATTGTGCAAGACTGTTGAATCTCAGATCTGTACCTCTGAAACAAATAATGCAATATATGTTAAGAAAAGAAAAAAAGAAGAAGAAGAAGGTAGCGGGAGGGGAAGAATGAAGCGGGGGAAATCGGAGGGGTAGACGAACCAGGAGAGATGATGGACTCTGAAAAACAAACTGAGGGTTCTAGAGGGGAGGGGGTGGGAGGATGGGTTAACCTGGTGGTGGGTATTGAGGAGGGCACATTCTGCATGGAGCACTGGGTGTTATGCACAAACAATGAATCATGGAACACTTCATCTAAAACTAATGATGTAATAATGTATGGGGATTAACATAAGAATAAAAAAAAAAACAAAGAGCAATCAGAAATGGTAATTTCATCCAACTGGATCCAATTATATTTAGCCTATTTTATAAAAGAGGGAGAAAAATAAGAATGGACTCAAGAAAATGTTTTCCCTTTATGATTTACTCTCTAGGAGGTGAAGATGAATTGCCTTATGAAGTTACTTCTTTTATTTATTTATTTATTTATTTATTTATTTGACAGAGAGAGAGAGACAGCAAGAGAGGGAACACAAGCAAGGGGGAGCGGGAGAGGGAGAAGCAGACTTCCTGCCGAGCAGGGAGCCCGATGTGGGGCTCGATCCCAGGACCTTGGGATCATGACCTGAGCCGAAGGCAGACGCTCAACCGACTGAGCCACCCAGGTGCCCCATGAAGTTACTTCTTGTAACACAAGGAACATAACTGTCTAGAAAAAAAAAATGCAATGTCTTCCTAGAGATAAACATTCTGTTACAAATACGGGCCTTTCAGCACATCTACCAGTAACTCCACAACCTGCAAAGATCACCCCCTAAAAAAAGTGTTCATGATAATAATTTGTTATCAGCAGATGTTGAGTACTTCAAGCCAGGGGAGGTTTGGAAACAAAATGGGTAGTTTCTGTCATGCAGAACAGACCTCCAAAGAAGAGACCCACCGTAAACCCAAGAGACTGGGGCAGATGTTGATTCACAAATGAAGAAGGGGAAGCAAATGCAAAGGTGGTTTTCACATTTGCTTTTCCGCTACTAGCAGCTTCCAAACTGCAAACCCTTAATCAAAGTCCAGGTCTTTGCTTCATGGTTATAGACACTATTTTTTCAAAGGTCGTAATGAATACTAAGGTCCTCTCTGACATCTAAACTACTACATACAAATCCCTTTTTGTCCATATTCAAAGAGATCCTATCAGCAATGGAACACCGACTTTGTATAAAACATTACATTAATAATTTCTTTTATGTAAAAGAAAAACCACAGCACTTACAAGCTACACATTATGTAACAGGTATCAAGATACATTGTGAGTACATTTCCATTGTACATATTTTTATTTTAGAACTTATTCAAGTCACTCGTATCTTGGTTCATTTTAAATATCTCCCCTTGTCTTTAATGTTCTGCAATTTCAACATATGTTTAAAGGGGTTTATTTTTCTGGTTTGCACTAATATTGTTGTACTTCATAAACATGAGAATTCACCATCTCTGGAAAATCATCACCCATTATCTATTCAAACGTTGTGTCTCCCTTGTTGTCTGTGTTCTCTCCTTCTGGGACTCCTATCTTCTTGTTCCATAACTCAATAATATTCATATTTTTCATTTACTTATGTCTATGCACTCTGGGTATTATCATCAATTATGGTATGGTTAATCTGCATTTTAACCCTCCCATTGAGTTATTTCAAAATTTTATTTTTCATTTATAGATTTTTCTGTCTTTAAAAAATTAGTCTTTTATTTTCTTGGGGTCTGATTTGTTATATATTGTCGACATTTTATACATGCCCATTTTACATTCTCTTTCATGTTGTTCTATTATGTCAAGTGTTTAAAAACTGCTGTTGTGTCTTCTGCTGACTCTCCCCAGGGATTATATCATCTGCTCACTCTCATTCGTGATTGATCATTTCCTTGTGCATCCGGTCATGTATTAGAGTGAGCATTTCTTCAGCGGGCTTGCTGTTTCCTTGAAAATCCTTGGCAGTCTAGATTACTGGTACTATAGCTTAGGGATGGCTTTGTGCTTTACTCTTCGAGGATCCCCAAGGGTATTTTCTGACATGAAGATTTCTAGGTCAGAAAGTGGTGTAAAAAACAAGTGCAAAAACAAAAACTCACATGACACAGGAGCAAAGAATACAATTCTTAGCCAAGGATTTCTTTTTCTCTTACTAATCGGGTTTCTTATTCTCACTCATTGCTGGTGGCATTTTTCCAGCCTAACTTTTCATTAAAGGAAAGGTCCTGGTCTTATGCAGGGGGCAGGCATGTCTTAGTCCCAGCTCCATGGCTCATCGGGAACCAAGGCCTTAGCGTCATCTGTCCCATGCAGACATTCGACTCCAACCACCGTGTTCATGCAAATGCATAACCCATGAAGCAGCCACAGCTCAGTTCAACACAGGCTATACTCACTTTTAATTGCTTTGCTTCAGGCACATGGTAATAATCCTTTTTCACTGATTCACTGATTGCAAAATTAGTTAATGTTTTGAAATCATTTTAAATATTTTATCCAGTTTTACGAGGTATCTGTAACCATAAATTTTTTTTAGATTATCTTAGTCTACTGCATTGCAAGAGCTTAATCAATTAGTCCTTCCCAAGCAGAAGGTTGATGGAACTGTATTTCAGATCTTGAGTAGTTAGAAACCCTCCACATTATTTTTTACATCCAGGATTCTTCCCCATGTTCAAAAGTAATAGACTAGAGACAAACTTTTAACTTCTAAGTGAAGTAACTCTCTGACATACCTCCTGGGACCCGGGGAGGACTTAGACCACTTCTTGCTAATCACCATCACCAACTGATCAAAAGAGAGTGTTTTAACTGATTTCTGACTAAAAGTAGGAAAGAGAAAGGGAATCTTTTTTTCCTAAACACTATTTCGAACGTTACCGCTTAAACACTATTAAGACCTGAATATATGCAACTGCTCTCAAGAAGATTTGCCACAATTTTCAGTAGTAAAAGCCCCATGATATAAACAACATAAAAATCTTTCCACATACGAAAACTACGAAACAGAATTTTTTAGCAAAAGTTACAGAATTTATCCTACAGAAATGACAACTTGCTATAATTTGTGATCTTCTAAGGGAAAAATCTCAATGATTTGAGGAAATGGTGATGTCCACATCTCCGGTGTGCCATTTCCACAAGTAATTCACCTCCCACTCTAGGAAAATACATGACATTGCTTACATCACAAGTCAAAAGCGTAAGGAAGGGCTTTTTTGTACTCTCTACCAGAAGGAAGGGATTTTCTTCAGTTCCGTCTCGTACATCATAGGTGTGAAGTACTGTTGTTGACCTGTCTAAAGACTGTACTTGATTATTCAACTGGAAAAAATAAAAAACCTCACCAGAGTAAGCAGTGATGAAAACTAACTATAGAATCTTATGGAAATAATAGATTTAGACAAAACAAACTCTTATTCTAGAATATGGTTCATCCTGTAATTAATTATAGTATCTTTGACATGATACAGGAGTGTTCATTATGAACAGAAGCACATTAAAATATTTCTGTCATCTCTCTGCTGTCCTGGTCTACACATTTAGAATGGTCTGAGATTCCTGAAGTAAGAGAGGAGAATGCTTATTCTTTAGAGAGCAGGTAATGTTAAGAAGTGGATAAATCAATAAGGCGGTGGGTCACATTCGAAGAAAGCACTGGGAAAAGTTTACAAGACAATTTCGAATTATTACTTCACTTAGTCTCTCTCACTCCTAATTTACAAACACAAGTTTTTAAAATCAAAATTATTTTTCTCACACGGTAACAAATTATAGGACGATCAGGTGAAAAAAATTTAAAATTTTCTCTACAGGACAGCCTGATTGTTAAAAAGCAGTGTAGCTTTTTAAAGTTGCTTAAGTAGCTGCAGGTGACATTATCAAATATCTAACCCTCAGGCTTAGTGGGTCTCGTCTAAGGCAAAAAAAAAAAAAAAAATCCACTTATGTTTTAAACATATACCCTCAAAGCACGTTTGAAAATAGCTGTATTCAGAATATCCAGGATTGATTTGTTTTTCTTCTCGTCTGTTGTTCTTGGCATGTATCTCCTTGCTCCTCAGGGTGTGGTCCATGGACTAGCAGCATCTCAGAGATCATTAGATACACAGAATCTTGGGCTGCACCTGGGCCCTACTGCATCAGAATCTGCATTTTAACAAGATTCCGGGGTAATTCGTCCGCCCATTAAGGTTTGAGAAGCACTGTGCTATAAGACATAGAAATATTTTCTAATTCAATGTCAAGTACAAGATTCTTTTGTGGATGATGAAAATGTCATGGAATTAGTGATGATTTTTTCACACCTCCGGGGATATATTAACTACTGATATGTACAATGTAAATGGGTGAACTCTATGGTATGTGATATATATCTTAATTTTTGAGAAAGAAAGAAAAGATAATAGTAAATACTTTCAAATTGTACAGCACAAAGATGAATGGAACCAGTTCCAACTTTTTTCTATCTTGGGAAAAAATTAGATGCACCATTTCCTGGGGCTCACCTCTTCCTGAGAAAGGGAACACACCAGTCCTTGACGCTGGGCAGACCTGACCAAGGGTTTGCAGGAGCCGGCAGGGGGGATGGAGTGGGGAGCTGAGCGTCCCCAGCACCCCCACCACGTACTCCAGAGCTGCTTTCCTCGGGAAACCGCGTGCGGAAAGAACGTCAGGAACCCACACTACCCAATCGAGGGAAGTGACAAAGAGGCAGAGAGGCTGTCCGCCAGCCGCCCCTGAGCTCCCCGGCATGTGCGGGATGGAAGGCTTCTCCCTCATTCCACCCCCTGCCCGCCCCCGCCAACCCCCAACCTCCCTCGCAGAAAAACCCCTCCAGATTCTTAAATAAAATCCCGTAGTCGCTCTGGGTTCCCCGCAAACGCCCTCGACCCCCTCGCCTCCACAACGGACGAGTCTCCCGCCCCGCACCCCCTGGGCGCCCTCGGGGAACGCCTGGCGCTCAGGGTGGGAAAGCCTCCCGCGCTTCCCTGTCCCCGACCTAACCCGGCGACCTGGGGGCCGGGCGCGCCGGGCAAGCTCGCCCCTCCACTGACACCTGCGAACTTGTGCGGGGTCTGGCAGCGGGAGGGCCCGAGCGCGCCCGGCGGAGGGCAGGGGCAGCGGCGCGCGCGGACGCGGGGCGCGCCGGGGACCCTGAGCCGGGTAGCCTCTCTCCCTTAGACCCCGAGTTTCGCGGCCCAGCCCGTGCCTTCGGCGCAGCGCCAAGGGGTCTGAGCGGACGGAGCTGCTGCGGCTCGAGACCGACACCTGCCCATCCTTCGCGGAGTCGGAACCCCGAGGTCACGCTCTCCCGGGCCAACATACCCGTGTGTGCTCACCAGGGACAAAACCTAGACGCGCGCGCCCCTCCGCTCGCTCGGGGCCCAACCCAGGCTCGCACGGCCCAGGGAGGGACACGGGTGTCCGGACGCGCGCGGCCCCGGCTCCCCCCTCCCGCCGGCACCCCCCGCCCGCGGCGCCCGCACTCACAGGCAGGGGTAGTAGCCGTAGGCCGGCCGCGGGGGCTGAGGGCAGCAGTCCTCTCCGGGCTCCGAGTCCAAGAGCAGGTAGTCCTGGCTCTCGTTGCGCCGCGCGCCGGCTCCAGCCGCCCGCCGGGGAGAGCCGCCCCTGCGGGGCGCGAACACCGGGCTCTGGTTCATTGCGCGAGCGCCCGGCCGGCGCAGGGCCGGCTCTCGGGGAAGGCACGTCGGCTGGCCGGGCGGGCCGGTGCGCAGAGACCGCGCGCGCAGGGGCCCGCCACCCCCGTCCGACTGGCCGCCCGCAGACCCGCGCCCCGGGCACCGAGTTGAGGCGGGGGTTGCGGACGTCCGCGGTTCCGAGCTCTGCGAGCGGCTCCCAGGCCGGCCGGGGGAGAAGTCACCACTCAGGGGGTCACCAGGGGACCTGGCCCGAGCGCGTCCGGCGAGGGGACCCCGCGGGGAGGGGGCCGGGGCTCCGGGGCGGAGCGAGTGCGGGCGGGGCGGCGGGCGCAGCGGCGCGGGCGAGCGCAGAGCGGGGCACCCGGCTGAGGAGTTGCCACGTCCACCGAGGCTCCGGCCTCGCTCCCGCCGGCCTCCCCCGCGTCCTCCGGGGGTCCCCACCTTTAAAGGGATCTGAACCGGCCCCCAGAAGTCAGCCGGTCTGGCCGCCGCCACTTTCGGGGCCGGGATAACCCTGAACTAGGCGGAGCCACACGCGCGCGCTCCTTCCTTCTTTCCTTTCTTTGCTTTTCCCATTTCTCTTTTCTTTCCTCCTTTCCTTCTTTTTTCTTTCCTTTCTTCTTTCTTTGATTCTTTGATCCTTCCTTCCCCTTTCTTTCTCCCCCCCAAGTCTGCTCATTTGGAAATCACACAAATTGAGAACTTTCTAGGAAGGTTCCTTTAAGATTCTTGAAGAACCAAAGAAACCTGTTTTGGTTTTGTTTGTTTTAAAGGCCAAGAGACTCTCCAGACTGTCTTCATTTTCTTAGGGCATTTTCTCTCCCACTCCCAACCCCTTAAGTTATTGTTAACACTTTACTTTAAAATGAGCAACGTTCTATGTTCCAACACCAGATGTTCCCAGTTCCTGAGCAAACCAACAAAAATAGGCAGGCATTTTCTGATGATACGACAAAGAGGCCAGCAACCTGCTTACTTCAGAGAAAACCTTTCCTTCCATCACTGCAAATGATGAAATTATTTCTCTGCCAGATGTTTCCTACATTTCTAAACTTTTTAATTTTAAGATTTAGTTTTAAATTCTGATTTAATCTTCACAGATGTGAGAACTTAAAACTTCTCAGCAAGGATGAATCAGTATCTATAGTAGTTCAAGAAGTAGTTAATTAGGAATCCATTGATTCATTTATTCAACAAATATTTAATCAATGCCAACTGTGTACCAAGCACCATTTTAGGATTCAGAGGCAAATTAGCCTGATAAGGGCCCTGTCTGCCTTCACAGGGCTTTCACAGAAGAAAGGGAGACAGAGATTAAACAAGCAAATGAAAAGTATCAGACACAAAGGCCACAATGAAAATAACAGTGATGTGATAGTAACTGGGGACTATTTCAGGTTAGGTGGTTAAAAGAGGCCTCTCCAAGGAGGTGCTGGTTAAGTAAAGAGAGAGGGTGAGGAGCCAGACATGAAAAGATCTGAAGCCCATTACAGTTGGAGTGAAGAGAGCCAGATGGTCTGAAATTCTGAAGTAAAGATAACCTTCGCTTCCCATGAACAGGTGAGCAATGAAATGGATGTTGGAAGTGTGGGCACAAGCAATCAACTTGATAGAGGGTAAAAAGAGATCACAAATTTAGAGGTTTTGAGTTTGCCAGCACACTAGGAGCTAAAGCTCAAGAGGGTGGGAACCACTGCACCCTGAGAGCCTAGTTCTGTATGTGGCGCAGGTATGTGGGATGGATGGATGGATGGATGAAGTATAGACCAAAAAAATACGGAAACACTCTAGACCACCAAAAGACGTTTACCCTGAAAAACCTCAGTCATTCTGAAGTGTGTTGTTCCTGATTTAAGAATCTCCTTTTTTTGATTTCTCAACATCTGGAGCCATGATTTAAAGTTTTTATTTTCTGGTAATTATACATAGCAATAAGATATCTGCTTGAAATGTGTTTGTTCATGGCAAATGCTATCTGTGAGAACGCAACACCTTTGTTGCTTGAATGAATTAGTTAATGTTTAATTAAACAGCACCAAGGTAATCTGTTTAGAAACATGAAGTGCAGGAAACAATTTAGTGGGGGAAGTAATATCCAAATGTTTTCGACTTGACTCAAATTCTGTGAGTCAAAGCAAAGTTGGAAAAGACTGATGGTGTTAGTTGAAGTGTTAGTCTTTAACTTAAAAAACAAAAATTGAGACATAATTACTTTGTTGTTCTAGTGTGTTGAGCTGTTTGTGCCTTTTCTCATCACACGGTTTTTCATACTCAGGTAGCAACCTTCACACTGAAAGAGTTATTACAGTAAACTGATGATGTGACATCAGTTTATCATTTTGCAACATAAGACATGTTTTTCTCTATTATCTGACATACAGTTGGTACTGGACAAGTAAACCCCATCTCTCCCCCAGAGGCAGGAGTTTATGAAGAAGCACAAAGAGGATCAGGTTGGAGTCTGAAAGCCTGGGTTCTTGCTTTAGCCATTCCCCTAACGGAAAGTTTGTGATTTCAGACAGCACCTTTAACCTCCTGCTTCATTTATTCATTGGTAAGTGATAGATAATTACCGAGGACCCCTCCGTCTCTTTCTGCATTGTATGCTTACCTACGAAGTTTCATCTCTTCAATTATGTTTAAAAACACAGTAGAACAGAAGTCAACTTCTCAAACTAGTAACATGTCTTAATCAAGTCCAGCAGTGTTGAGTGGATGTGGACCAAAGAAGACGGAAATCCCAGTTCTCACAGAGGTGGAGTGTCACGCAATCTCACGTTCCGCGCGCTCCTGTCGTCTGTTTAAGGTATTGAGATGAAACAGAACACTCTGTTTTAACTCCAAGACTCAGGCATGAAGGTGGGCTTTGTTCTCTACAGGATGGGAGGGACACCTTACTACACACATCTGCACAGTTTGATTGATTATTGGTTAATTTTACAAAAACTGGTATAATTATTATAACAGTATTTTGAAAAGTCAAGTGAGGCAAAATGAATAAGAAAAGCGTTGCCCTCTAGAAGGTCTCAGGCTAGGAGCCCAAAGGCAAAGAAAACAAAGTGACCACCAGCCTCAGGGACAGAGCTTGGGAAAACCTTGTGAGACGCTGACTCAGGAAGACACTAAGAAGGTGCCGCGTAGAAGACCGGGGCAGCTGCTGCTGCTGATGGGAAACCACGGACACAAAAGCTTTTCTGGGAAACGCAGTTTGGGTTAGTTGGTCGACAGCTACAGATAATAGTTGAGTCAGGAAACCATCTGGATAATTTAAAGCCCCTGAGTCCTGACTCCTAACTCACGAAGACTCCACAGGGGAAAAACAAGAACACCCCCACAAGCATCAGAAGGCCTGAGCGTCTCTCAGTGAAGGTCTGTGTAGATTAAGGTTTGAGGCAGATAGTTGGCAGGCGCTCCATCTCTGAGCCTCCGTATCGGAATTTTTAAAGTAGTGAGGTTGTAATAAGTACATTTACTATCTCTGTTACAGCTAAAACTTTATTAGGTTAAACATTAGAAACATTATGTGAAACATTAGCCACCTATTTTAATTTTTGCTGTAACTTGAGCTTAACAGACATCCAGCATCCTAACATTATTATATGGGTATTTTGTGTAAGCAGTGGGATTACACGGCTTCATTTAGGACAGGTCATGTTGGACTAAATTAACTTCTCTTTCGGTAGAGTAATTAGAATGCTTTCAATAAACTATTGACCAAGGGCATCGTGTAATATATTTGACAGCAAGATTAACAAGTATGGACTGGGTAATAGAGGAGTTGGAGGTCGGTTGAGAATACTGCTCAGTTATGGGGTGCTGTCACCCAGGCTCAGTAAATCCAGACATATAAAGAATGGACAGAGATGCCATTATACATATTTTCCTATCACTGGAGGCATTCAAATACAGCCTGGACCTCAATTTTCTACATATGCTGTAAAGTGAATGAATATTAACTGTGGTAAATTCAATGAACACCAAGATCCTTTAAGTACAAAATTCAAAAATTATCTCCAGGGATCCAAAATGCACAGCTGATAAAAATCAGTATCTATTCCTAATGTATGTTTTTTAAAAAACAGTAAACTAAGAATAACAGACACATCATTACTATGGTGAAGAATACCTATTTCAAATAAAACCAACATGGAGAAATACCAAAGATGATTCCACTGATATAAGAAATAAAATAAAGGTGTCACTATACATTACTATTACTCATGAACTAAGAACTACAATAAGCTAAATAAAACATAATAGGACAAGTCTGAAAAGAATCTAAATCTATTAGTTGACAGATGACATAATTCTTTACTGTAAAAAAATTAGATTTTTAACTGAAATTACTAAACCAAAGAGTAAGAAATGTGTTTGGAACAATGTTAGAGTATAAAGGTAAACAGAAAATTCCGTAGTTTTCCTGTATGCTAGCAATAGCCAGTCAAAATATAGTAAAGTCTACAAAATATAAAATAAATTGAAATAAATTTAACCAAGAACTGTAAAACCCATATAAAGAAAACTATAAACTTAAAATGAGTCAAAGTCTACACAAATTATAGTTTGATAGTTTGATGAGACTGGTGTTAAATGTATAATTTGGGTATAATGTATTTTCTTTTTTAAAAGACTTTGTCAGAGAGAGAGAGAGAGAGCACAAGCAGGGGGAGCAACAGAGGGAGAAGGAGAAGCAGGCTCCCCGCTGAGCAGGGAGCCCGGATGCGGGGCTCGATCCCAGGACCCTGGGCAGATGCTCAATCAACTGAGCCACCCAGGCGTACCTAGAATGTAGTATTTTCAATATTGTCTTCCCCTATAGGGACAGGTTTTCTCTATTATTTATTTTTTCTAAGAATAAATGTGACAAAAGCAAGTAAATTCATTTTTAGAAAGCAGGAAAGGAACTTGCTCTATAAAACATTAAATGATTTAGTAAAACCACAATAAATAGATGGATATTCACAAAATAGAAACATTAAAAGAATATAATAGAAAGTTCAGTCAGAGGTTTAAGGCTATAAAAGATTTTATGGTAGGATAAAGGACATATCTTAACTCATTGGAGGAAATGAAGTCATACTGAATAAAGGGAAGAAGGTAAGAGATTTCGGTCTCCACCTTAGCCATAAAATAAATGCAATGCATTAGGAAATTGAATAATCTTTTTTTTTAAGATTTTGCCCATTTATTTGAGAGAGAGAGAATGGGAGCATGGCGGGGGGGAGGGCCAGAGGGAGAAGCAGGCTCCGCACTGAGCAGGGAGTCCAACGCAGGACTCCGGGACTCAACCCTGGAACTCCGGGATCACTCCATGATCAGGACCCAAGCCAAAGGCAGTAGCCCAACCAAATGAGTCACCCAGGCGCCCCAACTGAATGTAGTCTTAAAAACCATAAAACCTCTAGAGAAAGATTCAGGTGAACTTTATTTTTTTAATGTGTAATCTTCAGGTGGATAATGCCATTCTAAGCCTTCACCAAAAGCTGAAACAATAAAAAGACTTACAGGATTGAGTAATAAAAGCAAAAACTTACAACTGTGTGTGTATTAAATTTTATATATATATATACACACACACACAAAACCTTTGAGAGTTGAGCATACGCCACCCACCCAAACCACTTTATGCCGGAGGTGTTCACAGAAGATGAGCTGAAAGTTCCAGCTTTCCTATGGGCTCATGGCTCCTTCGGCACAACGCCTCTCTTAAAATTTAGAAAATGTCTTTCCATTTGATTCCAGTCAGCTTCATGTGCCAATAATTACACACATGGGGGGGTTGCGTTTCTTAGAGTCGCTGTGCTCAGTTACATTCTGACACCACTCTCCGTCCCTCGCCTCCCCCAGCTGCAGCCCCTCGCCCTCGGGGCGCCTCAGCCCTCCCCCAGCTGCAGCCCCTCGCCCTCCGGGCGCCTCAGCCCTCCCCCAGCTGCAGCCCCTCGCCCTCCGGGCGCCTCAGCCCTCCCCCAGCTGCAGCCCCTCGCCCTCGGGGCGCCTCAGCCCTCCCCCAGCTGCAGCCCCTCGCCCTCGGGCGCCTCCACCTGGCGGGGTGCAGCCGGAGCCCCCGGACTGCTGGATTCTACCCGCGAGCAGCGCAGCCGCACCGTGGACCGCACGCCGATGACCAAGGCCACATTCCCGGACCCCTGAGGCGCCGGGACACTCACGACGTGATGCGTCACTGTGCCGGGGCGAGAGCCCGTGCGCCCCGCGCCCCCCTGCCCTGACGACCCCCGCCCTCGGCCACGGTGCTCGCAGACTGGCCCGCAGGGTTCAAAGCGCATCTTTTTCTCGCGCTGAGCTGCCACCCGCAGCCCCACAGCCCCTGCTGCGAGTGTTCCTACTCTTAGCGGCTCTTTGCCGCGAGAAGCCCCTCAGGTGTGTGGTCTGTGCTCCCGGACGGGGTGCGCGCACTCCTCGTCAGTCCCCACCCGGCGCCCGGAAAACATTTACTCCTGTTCGTGTGTGTCCAGAGCCGCGCCTCGGCCAGGTACTGACTTCCGTGACGGCCGTGAAGACGGTCCGTGCGGAAGGGCGCGGGGAGGTCGTGACCCCCGGACGACCCCGAGCTCCATCCGGGCACCCCGCGGCCCCCCCCGCCGCACACCCCGGCCCCACCTGGCGGTGTCGGTCCGCAGGCGGGCGTCTGAGGAGCGAGCGCCGCTGAGGCCTGGCGGCGAGCCTTCCCGGCCCCGCGGCACGTGCGGTGCGGACACGCGCCGGGCGCCCAGGAGCCTGCAGGTGAGTGTCCTTCTGGTGTCCCCCCGTCTGTCTGCGGGCCTCGTGTCCAGATTTCACCCGGAAGCTGCTGAGCTTTCCAGCCAACAGCTTCGTGGTGACGGAACAATCTGTTAGAAAGTTCAGTCAGCAAGCAACGCGCGTGCGGCGTTAATGATCTCCCGGTTTCCTTCAGTACCCAAACTGCACGGTAGGTACCTCGTTCTCATCACAGCATTTTGTGGATAATATTTCTAAGGGGTAAATTAGTATTTACATACTCTAACTCAAAAGAGCATTTTAAACACAATTGTATGTTATGTATATCGATACAATTTCAAATACAATTGGTGGAACGTTGTCAAAAATCACAAGTAGATTGTTTTTGTTGAGAAGCGGAAAGTTTATTGTGACAGGATTTGGTTTTGCTGTGACAGATGTGTGGTTTTATGTCTTAAAATTTTTATTTTGAAACAATTTCAAATGAAAGCTTACAGAAAAGTGTCTAGAAAGCGGAAAGAACTCACACCTACCTTTCACCCAAATTCACCAATTGTTATATTTTTATTTATATCTCATAGTTGGTACATCATCGTCTCTCTATACAGATACCATTACGTTTTTTTCTAGTCCGTTGATAGGAAGTTGAAGATTTCATACCCTTTTACCCCAAAATATCTCAATGTGAATTTCCTAAGAACAAGGATAATCAGATACAGCTATCATAACCAGAAATTTCAACATTATACAATTCTCTTATCAATCTTCTGTTCTTAATCTGATTTTGCACATTATTCCAAGAATGTCCTTTTTGGCACTTTTGTTTGTTTGGTCCAGGACCTAGTTCCGGCTCACACGCTGCGTTCACACGGCAAGTCTGTCTCGTCCCTTTTGATCTGGAACAGTCTTCACGGGGGCATTGGCATTTTGATGGCATGGGTCAGGTATTTCTGTGGAACGGCCCTCAGTCTGGGTTTGTCTGGCATGTCTTCATCATGAGGTAGAAGTTCTACGTGCCGGCTAGGAGAACCACAAACAGGATGTCATGCCCTCCTCCGTGGATGGTGTCCAGAGGCCTGTGATGTGACCGCATCTGTGATGGTGGGTGCTAACCCTGCTCACCTGGTTAAGGGGCTATGCTCCTGGTTTCTACTGTCAAGTTATTGCTTACCTTTGTGATTAATAAGTAATACAAGAGTGATACTTGGAGTCTGTGTAAATAAATACCTTGTCCCTAGCCAAACTTACACCCACGAGTTTTAGCATCCATGGATGATGCTTGCTTGAAGCAATTATTACTATAGTGGTTACAAAACAGTGGTATTTCTAACGTCATCATGCCTTCTATATTCATATGTTGGCATTCTACTATAAGAAGGACCTCTTCTTTCCCTTCCATCTGCTCATTCATTTTTCATGAACTCAGGTATTTTATTCAAAGTGTTATTATCCATTATCATCATTATTTATTTTGATGTTCAAATGGTCCTAGATTTGGCCCCTTTTTGTGGGTCTCTTTAAAATCATTACTCCAGGGCACCTGGGTGGCTCAGTCAGTTGAGCGTCTGCCTTCGGCTCAGGTCATGATCTCAGGGTCCTGGGATCGAGTCCCGCACCGGGCTCCCTGCTCAGTGGGGAGTCTGCTTTCTCCCTCTCCCTCTACCTGCCGCTCCCCCTGCTCTAGCTCTCTCTCTCTGACAAATAAATAAATAAAATCTTAAAAAAAGATCAAATCATTACTCCGTATCAGTTTATAAAGATTCTCTTCAGTCTTTTTTTTTTTCCTGGATAGATGTGCAGTACTGCATTATACAAATCAGGGACTGGCAAACCATGACTCCCTGGCAAAATCTGACCCACCATCTATTTTTGTAAATGAGGTTTTATTGGCACAGAGCATACGTACATTTGTTTACACACTGTTTATGGCTCCTGCAACCACAGAGTTAAGCACAGAGCAACAGAGACAGTATGGACCCCAAACTACAGTCTGGCCCTTTAAGAAAAATTGGCTGTCCCTTGGTGAAAATGAATCATAATTTGTTCAAACAATATACAATGTATTGTATACGTCATACATTCAATATACAGTGAATAACCTTATACACATGTATTTTCATACTGTTGGAGGCACATCTTCAGGGTAAATTCCTAGAAGGAAAACTGATAGATCAAAAGCAAATCCAGAGTTTCTGAGTTTCTTGAATCTTTATGTTTTGTGCCTCAGTATACTTGGATAAAACTTAGGAGATTATGTGTTCAAATACTTTTTTCTGACCCGTCCGCTCTTCTCCTTCCCAGACTTCAGATGTGTGTTATTCTATACAGTATCGTCCCACAGATGCTTAAAGCTCTGCTTATTTTCTTTCAATCTTGTTTCTTTTTCTTGAGGTGAGATGTTCTCTGTTGGTCTGTCTTTATGTTCTCTGTTCTTTTCCTCTGGCATCTGAATTCTGCTATTAAAACCATGCAATGACTTTACTATTTCAGATGCTGTGTCATCCTACCATGTCTCTATCAACACTTCCCTTCAGCATCCGTAGCTGTCGCAGCCGCTTTGAAACCTTTGTCTGCTCATCCCCGGCTGCATCATTCCCGTGCATTATCTTTCCCTTAGAGATGGGTCACATTTTCTTGGTTCTTTACTTCCTGATTAATTTTGGATTGTATCCTGGGAAGACTGGAATATTAAGTTTTGGAGACTCTGGAAAAGTCTGATATTTTTTCTTTCGAAAGCAATTTATTTGACTGAAATTAAATTGTAGACTCCTTCTCTCCTGTTTGCAGCTCAAATTTCAGGTCAGTTCCTGTATATTTAGTTGTCATTGCGTCTGTCCCTTTATGCATGGTTCAACGGCCAGCCAAAGTCTTGGCCACCGTTTACTCACATAATTTGAGACTCTCCCTCCTTTGGCTCTCTTTCCAGGAATCTCCCGTGACTTCCCTGAAATTGCCCTGACTTCAGTCCTCGACTCCACAGGCCATAAACACCATAGAACACCGGGGAACTTACCCATCCTACTTGCTAGCTACTGTGGCCTGTCCGCAAATAAGAGCTATTAAAGGCAAAACTTGGCCCATGTGGGCCTCTTCCAAGTTTTCTCTCAAGAAATCCCGACTAAAGTGTTCATTCACTCTCAGTGCCTCTGTGTATGTTTTGTATTGTGCCAGAGTTAATCATTGTTACACATGGCAAGTTTGAAGCGTACAGAATTTAATCTGTGATATAGAAGGAGGCATTTCATAGTTGAACTGGGAAAAGCCAAAGACAAGCAGATGACCTTGAAGGAAGCCAGTGGAACATGGCGCATTATTCATAGGGAAACGGCTGTTCAATGAAGGGAGGATTCTTCCCTTGGGGGAGCCAGAGAATAGTGGCGCATCTGAATCTTACCAAATCAGGATTTTGAGTCATAGTTATGTGTAAGGAGAGTTAACCCTTCTTAGTACTTGTATGATTTTATGTCTATATATCTGGTTGTGTATGGTGTGAGAGATGGATTCCCTTCTACCTTCTGTCTATCTATCCACTCACCCCAGCAACATCTATTAAAAACTCCACTCTTTCCCAGGCTTGCTACCACATTCATCACAGATTCACTTTCCATGTGTATTTGGGCCTCTGTCCAGACTTGCTATTCTATTCCAATAATATATTCACTTATTCATATATGAGTTCCATACTGTTTTAATTAGAGGATTTATGATATATTTTAATATATTGTCCAGCTAGTCCCTTTTCTTAGCTTTTCTCTTCTGTATTTTCCTAGCTATTCTTGTATGCTTATTTTTCCATATAAACTTTGTATCAACTTTTCTAATTCCATAAAAAAAATGCTTGCAGGTATTTTTATTGAGATCACATTAAATTTATAAATTAATTTAAGCAAACCTGACATATTTGCAATTCTGAGTTTTCATATCTAAATACAAGGGTTGTTTTTTATTTATTCATATCTATTTTTGTGTCTTGCAGACTTGTTTTAAAGTTTTTTCCATGCTAAGCACTTTCCTAAGTTTAAACATTTTTATCCTCTTATTTTAAATATGGTTAATGTTCCATTGTATTATCTAAATAGTTATTTTGCTTACAAGAAGTCCATTAATTTCTATGTTCTTTTTATGTCTGGATACCTTACTGAATTCTTTTCTTGTTTTAGTTTATCACACATAATTTAGAGTTTTCTAGGAATACCATCATATCATTTGAACTAGAGATAGCTGTTCTATTTTTTTTAAATTCCTATGACTGCAGTTGTTTCCTATTGTCTAATCTCATTGGTTAACACTACCAGCGGACTGTAAAATAGTAGATTAAATATATACACATATGTAACTACATACAAGTGTGTGTGTGTGCGCATAAGAAAATATCCTCAATTCCTGTTTCCTGGAGGTTTCTTAATTTTTTTTTTTAAAAGAGGGTTTTCAAGCAACTATGGAGATAATCATATGATTTTTCTTCTTAGATTTATTAGTATCTTAATGGATATCTTACTACTGAACCATTTTTGCAGTACCAGAATAGATCCCAATTGATCATTATATATTACTTTCTAAATATGCATGATTTTGCTTACTAATATTTAGGATTTTTGCACCAATGTACACAAGAGATACTGATCTGTGACATTTTTTGTGCTATAAAAGTAGATGTTTTGAAGAACATTCAGTGTCAACAAAGGGGATGTTTATGTGAGATAGTTTTGGTGCTGAAAGAAATTATGTTACTTTTTACAAGGCAGATATTGGTTAACAAATTAATTAGGTGTTTGGTGATTAGGAAGTTATGTTTCGAACATTTTATACCATAACATGTTAGTTTATAAACAGTACAGATGGTTATGAGTAAGTTCTTTACTGTGTTTTAGTGACATTTTTAGGAAATTGAGGGTTTGGCATTAATATGAATGTATTATAATTTCTTTTTTCCGTTTAAAATAGGCTCCTTACTCACTAGTAAGTGACATTTTGCATAAAGTGTCATTTTCGCATGGACGTAACACTGATATTAAGCAGAAATTGCTTGTATAACAGTTCTCAATAATAAGACCTCAATGCATAAAGCAAGAAGTAAAAGATCTACGAACAGAAGTACACAATCTCAGAGATATTAACAGGTCTCTTTTCATATTTGATATGGGACATCTTTATTTTTTAAAAGATATAAAAGCTTTGAACAGAATTGGCAAACGTGACCTAGTAGTTGCATATACAATAGCACATTGTAGCCGGGACCAGCAAACTGGGCCAGATTGTGCCTGTGCACTGTTTCTGAATGAAATGTG
Source organism: Leptonychotes weddellii (assembly GCF_054177405.1). NCBI lineage: Eukaryota > Metazoa > Chordata > Mammalia > Carnivora > Phocidae > Leptonychotes > Leptonychotes weddellii. The sequence goes on along the minus strand of NC_138379.1, from coordinate 95,047,304 downwards.
ATCTAAGAATGGCTTTTACATTTTAAAGCAGTTGTGAAAAAAATAAAAATAAGGACAAATGTGCTACAAAGACCCCATGTGGCCCACAAAGCCTCCAATAGGTGTTATTTGGCTATTCACAGAGGAAGTCTGCACTAGACAGACTACGAAATACACTCTTCATAAGTACACCCAGATCATGAATCAACATTTAAAATTGTCCCGTAAAGAAAACAGTGCAAATGACTTCACTGGAAAATTGTACCAAACATTTTGAGAAGCAATGAATCCAATCTTAAACCAACTTATCCACAGAACAGTAAGAGAGGGTATGTTTTCCAATTACTGTTATAGGAGCAATATAGTCCTTTTTATTTATTTGGGAAAGAGAGAGCGAGCCTGTGTGCAAGCGAGCATGGGGAGGAGCAGAGGGGGAGGGAGAGGGACAAGCAGACTCCACGCTGAGTGCAGAACCCAAGTGGGGTTTGATCTCAGCACCCTGAGATCATGACCTGAACCAAACCAAGAGTCAGATAGATGCTTAACCATCTGAGGCACCCAGGTGCCCCAGGAGCAACACAGTCTTAATATTAGAAACAGAGAAAGACATGTATCATATGATCTCATTGATATGAGGAATTCTTAATTGCAGGAAACAAACTGAGTGTTGTTGGAGTGGGGGGTGGGGTGGGAGGGATGGGGTGACTGGGTGATAGACACTGAGGAGGGTACGTGCTCTGTT
>NC_138379.1:95036093-95046083 GCF_054177405.1 Leptonychotes weddellii | reverse complement strand
CTCTGAAAAACAAACTGAGGGTTCTAGAGGGGAGGGGGGTGGGAGGATGGGTTGGCCTGGTGGTGGGTATTGAGGAGGGCACGTTCTGCATGGAGCACTGGGTGTTGTGCACGAACAATGAATCATGGAACACTTTATCTAGAACTAATGATGTAATGTATGGGAATTAACATAAGAATAAAAAAAAAATAAAAAAAAAAATAAAATAGAGATAATAATAAAAAAAAAAAAAATATTAGAACAAATGGGGACAATGTAAGACCAAAGACTACAGGCCAGTCTCATTCATTACTGTGCACTCATGGATCTCCAGAAGTCCACCCAGAAGCCCTAACACATACGAACAAGCCAAACACATAAATTCCTAAAAATGTGCATGGTGAACACATTGACTTTATCCTAGGAATAGAATGGGGATTTAATATTTAAAAATCAAACAAGTTATTTGCTGCATTAATACTTTAAGGGAGAAAACTCAAAAGATTATTTGTCATTTGTTCAGGTTTTGGGTTTTTATTCTAAGTGAATAATTAGGGATGTGGGTAAAAACTTTCCAGGAGAGTACCAGTGTTTCCGCTGCTTCTCTGTCTGTGCCTTCTGCCCTGTGTCTGCAGTTCCTCCCACTAAAGAGGCGGAGTTGATTTCCTTACCTTTAGATTCAGAGCTTGCCTGGGAGACTTCCTTTGGCCAAGGGGATCAGCAGATGTGATCCCTTCAGAGACTTGCAAGTGTGGTTCTGCTTTCAATTTCCTCTCTTGTGTTCCTCAAACAGACCGAGAGTGCTTCAGCCTCCATCTCTCCTACTCCCTCCCTCTGGCTCCCTCCCTCTGGAAAGATCCTCCATGGAGATATCTGCACAGCCCACTTCTCACCTTCATTCATATCTCTGCTTACTTGTTATCTCATCAGAGAAGTCTTCCCTGCATAAATAGTGTATCTGTGAAGGAAAAATTCAAGACATCATTCTCTAACCTGTTTTCCCAGTTTCTTCATAGCACCTAATGCTAATTGGTTCCTTGATTGTCTTCCTGACTGGATTATGAGATCCAAGAGTACAGGGACTTTTTTGTCTTACCACTGAATCTTTAGTGCCTAGAATAGTGCCTGGCATAGAATTGGTATTCAAAGGTTATTTGCCACCTTAAAAATATGCCTTGAATCTTACTGATTCAACCACTTTAACCTTTATTAACTTAGGAAAAAATAATGCACTAAAACTGGTATGTGTTGAGATGAGGGTGATAAAGTAAGATGGGAGTCAGGATGATGAGGGAGCAAAAGGCACCCCCCCACGCTCTCCTGGGTGGGATCTGTGTGACATTCCTCCAGGAAGCTTCCCACTGTCTTTATGTTAATGCCTTGCTAGAGGGAAGAGCAGCCTTAATTTGACAATGGCAGGGCCTCAGGTATCCTGTGAATCTTCTTTAACATATGAAAGTTCTTTTGAAAACCTCCCTTTTCCTTACCTCCCCCAACCCTCTAGTATATAATCAGCCACCCCTCACCACCCCGGGGCAGCACCTCTTTCAGCCCATGGTCTTGTCCCCGTGCTTTCATAAAACCACCATTTTGCACCAAAGAATTCAAAGACTCAAGAATCCTTTCTTGGTTGTCAGCTCTGGACTCCACCCCACTGAACCTCACCTATATTCAAAACCCCATCAAGAGGTTGCTAGAAGATAGAAGTCACTTAAAATGTGATTAAAAGAGTATTTAACCAGGGGGTACTTAACCATGGCTATATACTTGTCATTAGTCTTTCCAGCCATCCCACTCGCATCGCAAACTGAATTTCATAAAAAGCTATAAGAGGCAATAGAATAGATATTTTCTGGAGAATTTTTTCTTTTTTAAAAATATTTTATTTATTTATTTATTTGAGAGAGAGAAAGCCCAAGCAGGGGGAGGGGCAGAGGGAGAAGCAGACTCCCCACTGAGAAGGGAGCCCCATGCAGGACTTGATTCCAGGGCCCTGGGATCATGACCTGAACCAAAGACAGACACTTACCAACTGAGACACCCAGGCACCCCTGGAGAATTTGAAGATTTGAAGGAATAACTCAGAAAACATAATGAGTAAAAAATCTAAGCATGGATGAAGGATTAATGAATGATCATCCCAGTGTGCAAGGAAGAAAATGAAGCAAGCATCTTCACTTCAATAAAATGTATATGTGTGAAATAAACACCAAGGAAACATCTGGACTCCAAGGCACAATATAGAGAGATCTATGAAATCCAGAAATTAAAGAAAGGAAAACGTATAAAATTACCTAATTTTCTTTAGTTAGAACCAAAATATTTAGATGTTAAGAATGTGCGTAATTGGACTTGTTGTTTAGTAATTAGGCAGATGATAAAGCATTCACGGTTATGACACGGTAACAGTGTGTATTGAAATATAATTGGAGAGACAAGTAGTAGATGCTCAACAAAAGCTGAATTCTGAGAACTACTTTCAAGGAAGTGACTCAGTAGGTACAGCAGTCTTGTTCATACCACATAGATTTTTTCATAGCATTAATGGAATGACTAGATGTTTGGGAAAAAAAAAAAAAACAACTATGTACAACAGGATAAATAGCTTGCCTAAGTGAGCCCAAATTAGTCTATGCTATTTTTAGTCTGTGATTCTGCCCTAGAAGGCCCCTGGGAATTGGAGGGAACTATGGAAAGAGAAAATTTGTTTTTTTTCCCAGCTAAATGATACAAAGATATTCCTGAAATACATTTGAAAAGGTTTTACATTCCAAAGACAACTCAGTTTCTGTCACAGAGAAAATAAAAAGGTGGAAAGTTTATTTTTATAACACATTTCCTCCACTGGGCCCTCTCCAGGGTGACCAATGTCTTTTGCTGTAAGCACTGGAAATAGATAAGGATGTCAACTCTAGGAGTTAATTAACAGTTGTAAGTTAGAAAAAAAAATGGTTTTTTTTCAGCATGGGAAAAAATTCTTTTTAATTTTGTCTGTATATTTCTGATCATCCCCTCAAATCCAAACCCAGATGGTTCTCATTTTTTAAAATGTATTGAGACTCCCAGTTTCTGGTCTAACACATAAGGATCTTGGAAGTTACCACTTTGGCCTAACAAGTAAAAACTGAGAAAATGGAAAAACCAACAATTCTTAAATTCATAAAAGAAGTGAGGTTGCAGGGCAAACCTCCAGAGAATCACAACTCGCTGGAGCAGAAACCTCCATGGGATACTGTGCTGAGAGAGGAAAAAAAAGAAACTGTAATTAACAAATTGCTGGAGGCACAGTGGAGCTAAGTCTGGGAAATAAAAACTCCAGGGGCCTCAGATAGTGGGGGGGAAAGGGCCCTTATTTTGTGAATTTTACCTCCTGAAACTCTCACAGTGAGTATCAGAAAAATCCCCCAGTGCTTTCTGCAGGGGGAGGGGAAAAGCAACCATTTTCAAATATGCCAGAGCACTCTGTTCTTCTTAATAAGGTAACCCTCAGGAGAAACTAGTTAAGCAGAGCTTCACCTGCCAGTGTTTTATCAGACCGTAAGTCTGTGGCAGAAGGAAAATACCCAGCTCCAGCTGGTCTAGCTGCCTATCTCAGCTAAGGGGAGCAGGGGGAGACGGAGAAGCCTGTGTTTGGTTCATAGCCAGAGGCAACGGTCTGTGAAAGACTGAGGCCTAGTCACAGGACTGTAGAACCTCCGCATTACTGAAAGCCTGTTTGGAACAGTTTACTCACCTAGTGGATGTCCAACTATCAATAAAGAAAAAGCTGCAAGACACACTAAAAGGTAAAAACAAACCAAAACAAAAATTCGAAGAGACAGAGCAAGCATCAGAACCAGACCCAGACACGGCAGGGATGTTGGAATTTGCAGACCAGGAACTTGAAACAACTATGATTAATATGCTAAGGGCTCCAATGGATAAAGTAGACAGAATACAAAAACGTGTGGCAGTGTAAAAATAGAGATGAAAATTCTAAGAAAGAATAAAAAGCTAGAAATCAAAATCACTAAAAAAAATGGCTTTGATTGGCTTATTTTTAAACTGGAAGCAGCTGGAAAAGGAATCTCTGCTCGAGAATATCTCAAAAGGAACCTCCAAAACCAAAAATCAAACTGAAAAAATCAGAAGAGAATATCTAAGAACTGTAGGAAATCTACAAAAGCTTTAACTTCTGCGTAATGGGAATACCAGAAGGAGAAGAAAGAGAAAGAAGACATATTTAAACATTAAGGACTGAGAATTTCCTCTCATTAATGTCAGACACCAAACCACAGATTCAGGAATCTCAGGGACCACCAAATAGGACAAATGCCTCCAAAACTACCTAAACATCTAATTTTCAAATTACAGAAAATTAAAGATTAAAAATACTGAAAGAAGGCAGAGGGGGGAAAAGAACCACCTTGCTGGGAGAGGAGCAAAGATAAGAATTATATCCAGCCTCGCAGATAACATGCAAACAGGACAGTGGAGTGAAATCTTCGGTGTTGAAAGAAGAAAACGACCAACCTAGAATTTTGTACCCTGTGAAATTATCCTTCAAAAGTGAAGAAAAATAATTTCTCAAACAGAAACTGGGAAGTAAGTGAATTTGTTGCCAGTAGACTTGCCTTACAAGAAATATTAGAAGAAGTTGTTTAGGTAGATAGAAAATGATATAGGTCAGAAATTCAGGTCTATATAGAGAAAGGAAAATCATTTGAGAAAGAATAAGTGAAGGTAAAATAAAAACTTTTATTTTTCTTATTCCTAATTGATCTAACAGATAACAATTTGTTTAAAATAATAATAGCAACAGTGTATTTGATTATGTATGCTTATGTGTATATACATGCTTATGGATGAGCAAAATGAGTGACCGCAATGATACAAGGGACAAAAGAGAGAAATTAGGATTACTTTGTTATTATAAAGTACTCACAACTACCCATGAAGTGGTATTGTGTAACTTGAAAGTAGACTAGTATTGGATGCCCGGGTGGCTCAGTCAGTTAAGCGTCTGCCTTCAGCTCAGATCATGATCTCAGGGTCATGGGATTGAGCCCCACATCAGGGTCCTTGCTCAGCGGGGAGCCTGCTTCTCCCTCTCCCTTTGCCCCTCCCCCTGCTCATGCTCTTGCTCACTCTCCCTCTCTCAAATAAATAAAATCTTAAAAAAAAAAAAGGTGGACTAGTATTAGTTGTAAATGTATAGCATAAGCTCTAGGGCAACCACTAAAAAAAGGAAAAACAACTATAACTCATCAATAATATAGTGTACAATTAACAATTTGTTAAGAGGATAAATCACATATCAGGTGCTCTTCCAAATAAAATAAATTAAAATTAAAAATACAAGAAATATAATTGATATACTAAGAGAGGAGGGAAAATAGAATCATATAAATTCCTCAGCGAAAACCACAAAAGACAGAAAAACAATGGAAGACAAAAACAGGACAAAAGAGCATGAACAACAGACAAAAACAATAAAATATGGTTGATACTAATCCAACTATATAGAAAATCACTTTAAACATCAGTGGTCTAAATGCATGAGTTAAAAGAGTTTGTCAGAGTGGATCAAGAAACAAGATGGAAAGATGTCCTCTATAAGAAACCTGCCTTAAATATAAGGACACATATATATTAACAGTAAAAGGATAGAGAAAGATGTACCATGCTAACACTAATCAATAGAAATCAGTACCTGTTGATTTCTGACAGCAGATTTCAGAGTAAGGAAAGTTGTCAGGAACAAAGAAGGACATTATATAATGATAAAGAGATCAGTTCTCCAAGAAGACATAGCAGTCCTCAACATGCTTGTGTCTAACGGAAGAGCGTTAGGATACTTGAGGTAAAAACTCGATAGAACTGCAGGAAGAACAGATGGGCCCACTGGCACAGCTGGAGCGTTCGTAGCCCTCTCTCAGAAACGAGCAGATTCAGCAGGCAGATAATCACTAAGGTGATGACTGAACTCAACAACTGTGTACGGTGGACATCAACAGACAACTTCCTCCGGCAACAGCAGAACACACATCCTTCTCAGACTCCCGCAGAACACACACTGGGAGAGACCACATACTGGGCTATAAAACATACCTTAGCCACTCAAAAATTATTCAAATCATATAATGTCTGCTCTCGGACCATAGTTTAATTAAACTAGAAATCACTAACAAAGATAGCTAAAAAATCCTCAAATACTTGGAGATTAAACAATATACTTCTTTTTTTCTTAATGCCACCATTTTTTATTGTGGCAAAATACAGAACAGAGAACCTAGTAATAGACCCATGCAGTTCTAGTTAACTGATCTTTGACAAAGGGGCAAAGAAATACAGGAGAGAAAAGAGAATCTTCTCAACTAATGGTGCTGGAACAACTGGACATTCACAAACAAACAAGGAATTTATAAACAGACCTTTCACTCTTCATGAAAATTAACTCAAAATGGATCACAGACCTAAATATAAAGTGCAAATTACAAAACATACAGACAATCACATAGGAGAAAATCTAGGGCCTTGGAGTTGGTGATCTAAAAATACAACACCAAAGTCACAATCCATGAAAGAAAGAATTGATAAGCTGGACGTCATGAAAATTAAAATTCTCAGCTCTGCAAAAGACATTGTCAAGAGAATGAGAAGACAAGCCACAGGCTTGGAGAAAATATTTGTAAAAGACATATTTGATAAAATATACAATGAACTCTTAAAAATTGATAAGAAAACAAACAGCCCAATTAAAAAATGAGCCAAGATCTTAACAGACACCTTGCCCTAGAAGATATACAGATGGAAAATAAGCATATGAAAAGATGCTCCACATCATGTCATCAAGGAAATGCAAATTTTAAAAAAAGCCACGAAGAAATACCACTACACACCACTGGAATTCATTGCTAAGTCAAAGAGCAGAATGGTAATTGCTTTGGAAGACAGTTTTATGGTTTTTTACAAAACCAAAGATGCTCTTTTCAAATGATCTAGCGGTCATGCTCCTTACTATCACACAAAGACGTTGGAAACTTAACGTCCACACAAAAATCTGCACCTGCACGTTTATAGTAGCTTTATTCATACTTGTGGAAACATAGAAGCAAGCAAGATGTCCTTCAGGAGGTGAATGGATAAATAAACTGTGGTATATCCAGACAATAGAATATTATTCAGCACTAAAAAAATGAGTTAACAAGCCAGGAAAAGACATGGAGGAAACTTAAATGCATATTACTAAGTGAAAGAGGCCAATCTGAAAAGGCCACATACTGCGTGATTTGGAACTCTGTGGTCCTCTGGAAAAGACAAAACTATGGAGAAGGTAAAAAGATGAGTGGTTGCCAGGGGGTGAGGGTGGAGGGAGGGATGGATAGACAGAACAGAGGATTTTTAGGGCATCGAAACTATTATTAATGACACTATGGTGGTGGATACATGTCATTATATATTTGTCCAAACCCATAGGATGCACCCCAAGAATGAGCCTCAGTGGAAACTCTGGACTCTGGGCTCTCTAAGGCTTCTTGATTAAGACAAACATTATCACTCTGGTTGGGGATGTTGACAATGGGGAGGCTATGCATATGTGGGGGTGAGGGACATATGGGAAATCTCTGTAAATTCCTCCCAGTTTTGCTGTGTACCTAAAACTGCTCTAAAAATTAAAGTCTATTTTTAGAAAATGAATTGAGTTCCACTTGATGTCTGGAACCATCTGAGACCACAAAAGTGAACCGCTAACATGGTCAGGCTGTTTTTTGGTTTGCCAGGAAAGCAAACGCACTGTGACAGAATCTATGATGAGGCAAACAAAGCGGTAGGGAGATGTCTGGGGTGGGGACTGAGTCTTTTCTAACATCAAAGGAGACATCAGAACATCAGGAGGCTGGTTGCCAGCAGTTAGGGGAGGCGGTGGGGGTAATTCCCAGCCAGGACGAGGGAGTAACTGGATTATTTCAGGCAGCATGGAAGGTCCAGGGACTGTGGAGAGTTTGGTCTGATTGGGGCACAGATTTGAGGCAGGAAGAGAATGAAGGGGCTGCCTGACTCCCAGGGAAATCTAACGTCCCTTTCAGAAGTATCTTCCTGAAGATTCTTGTTTCTTTGAATATTGTCTAAACTCAGAATCTCTCTTGCTACCTCATATCCTCCTACATGAGGTCTTATTCCATTTTCTTTACCTGGAGGGGAGTGGGGCTCCCTGCTTAGCGGGGAGTCTGCTTCTCCTTCTCCCTGTGGCACTCCCTCTGCTGGTGCTCACTGTCTCGCTCTCTCTTTCTCTCTCCATCTCTCTCTCTTTTATTTAAAAATCTTAAAAATATATAAAGGGTTAGTAGTCATTCAGAAACTAGTAAAATACATTTTCCACAAAATAGTGATGTGTATTCTCAAGATTTTCCTGGCCCAGAAGCAAAGGAGGCAACAGTTCCATGTGTTTATCTGTGTAGGTCAAGGAGACTTGTAAGATGATCAGATCTGAGATGAAACTACCCTGGATTCTTAAACTGTTCTGTTGATATGCCCGTGTAAAGTTCCCTTAATCTAGGACAAACCCTGTTCTGGCTGTGTGTCCCCTACAGTGTTTAACGAGGTTTTAGCCTGGGGAGTGGACCCTCGATGCCAGAGCCCAGCAGCTGCTGTGACTGAGGGTGTGGGATTCACACTCTGGAATCTTAAGGAGGAATTACTCTCTGAGAGACACAGGACATAGAAACACATTCTCATGGCTAAACGATACCCACAGGGGAGTCCTTGGGTGGCTTTCACTTCTGGTGTGTTTTTCTCAAGGACCGTAACGATTTTGAGGTGTACAAGTTTAAAACTCCCGTGGCCTCTTCCCACCAAACACACACCACGTCATGATTCCCTTGTTGAGCTGGATGTCCCACCCCGCATGAGGATGTGAGGAGCCATGGGAAGAGTCCTGATACATTCACATCCTCACTGGTTCACAAGCCAAGGGATCAGCATGAGTCCCTCTTTAGAACCTTCCTCATGAGGGACTTCACAGAGAGTTCATTCTATTTCCTACAACTTCTTTTATATCACAGACTAAATATTTATGTTAGACAATATAAACAGGTAGAACATTAAAAATAAAAATCATAATCCTAGCTACCCAAAACAACCATTGTTGACATTTGATATATATCCCTCCAAAATTTTACCTTTCCATTTATACTTTTCTTTCACAAAAATGGCATAGTCTGTAGATAGTGATTGTGTCCTTTTTTTCACCTAACAAGTGATAAAGATCCCCACATGTGATTTAGATATTCTCTTATAATAGCATATTTGATGGCTGGATAGTATTCCATTGTATGGCTGTATCATAATTGTTGAGAATGATGTCTTATGGTTCTAATAATTTTGTACTGTTTACTGTAAGCTAGAACTTTTTCAAATTTTTGAAAAGTGGCTGTCTCAGGGGTTTGAATATTTGAATTTTGTTTATATTTCTCCTTTCATTCAATAAACACTTAAAAGTTCCATCTAGGTGCCAGGTACTGTGTCATCCCTAATGAGGACAAAGACTAATATGTTTAATAAAGTTTCTCATGAGAAGTTATGCAATAGTAAGAAATCTTAACCCTCTTTAATCTTAATTCTATTTGACTCGGAAAATGCTTCATTCATGTTCAGAGATGAAGGTTCAGGGATGAACCTGGATGAAGATTTTTCCAAGTCAGATTATAAAGAGTGATTTGGAGTTAGTTAATTAGGTGAAGAGTGGAAGGAAGAGGTGTTTCAGGCAGAGAAAGCATCTGTCCAAATCCCTCAAAATCAGAGACAATGTTATCGTCAGGGAACTCGTTCAGTATCTCTAAGATACAAAAGACAGGGTAGTACAGGAAAGGTGCAGGATGGAGTCATGCCCAGGGGTTGGGTCATTATGCTCAAGTGTACGGTGAGTCTTTGGAAAGTTTTAAGCAGGCAAGGGACAGAATTAGGTTCTAGAAATAGCACTCTGGTATGAATACAGGAAATGGACCAGAAGGAAACAGAGCTTGAAAACAT
>NC_138379.1:95013794-95035993 GCF_054177405.1 Leptonychotes weddellii | reverse complement strand
GAGAGAGAGAATGAGAGAGAGAGAGCAGGAGAGGGGGGAGGGTCAGAGGGAGAAGCAGACTCCCTGCCGAGCAGGGAGCCCGATGCGGGACTCGATCCAGGGACTCCAGGATCATGACCTGAGCCGAAGGCAGTCGCTTAACCAACTGAGCCACCCAGGCGCCCCTAGTGTAACCTTTCTTAAGAGAAAACTCTCTCTGGAAGGTCAGGTCTGCCTGAAGTCTCAAGCAGAACTTGAGTAATGCCCAAATCCTGTGAAAAGTTAGGGTCTCTGAAGACCTGTCTGCCTTCTCATCATTATAATAAGTCAAGAAATCTCAAAAGTTATTAACTACAGGCATTTGTGATCAGAGGGAATTTACGTGAAGCCTTAGAAGATAATCATCCAAGTTCTTATACAGAAGATGACATGAACTCCTGTGTTCTCCACCTTCCCTGACCTTCCCCTTGCTAAGCGCAGCCCCACTGACTCCTGCAGTTGGGAGATACGTCACTTGTCATAAATTCAGCTTATTTGATCATACCTGAACTTAAGCCATAACTTTATTGCTTTTCCTCTGAAAAATTTTTTTCTAAGTTCTCACTGCTACACTGATGAGCCTTTGTATATATTGTTAAGAAAACCTGAAGCTGATTCCCGAAGGACTCTTTTAGGTGGGAGGAGGTTATTAGACCTACCACAATCTCTCTCTTTACCTCTCTAGTATTTGGTCACTTGAAATACATTTTTGTTTTTTTCATCTTAATTTCACAGTTAATGAAATTCCATCTTTTCTACACGTGGTCAATAAAAATTGCTTAATTTATTATAGAAACGCACTGCTGAATTTTCAGTTCTATATTGCACTAGGTTTTATTGAGAGAGCTTTTATTTATTTTTAAGATTTATTTATTTAGAGAGAGATGGAGTGTGGGGAGGGAGGGGGAGAGAGAGAGAATCTCAAGCAGATTCCCTATTGATCATTGAGTCCGACACGAGGCTTGATCCCAGGATCCTGAGATCATGATCTGAGCTGAAACCAAGAGTCAGACGCTCAACTGACTGAGCCACCCAGGCGCCCTGAGAGATCTTTTAAAGCCATGGATCAATCTTGTTATTCTTTGGCAAAATAAAATCCAAATCCTTACTGTGGCTCAAAGCCCTACATGTTACCTCTTCTGACTTTTTTTTCCTCCTTCTGCCTCACATTGTGTACCTTCCCTGTGGTCTGCAGCCTTTCCTACCCAGCACCGCTATGCAGGTCTTTCATAGCCCTCCATCCCTGATGCAGAGCACTGGATTTATTGCGGCGAGACAGGAAGGCAGGTAGCTCAGGGAATTCGCTCACTTGTCAGAGAGTCATTACAGGCCTCAGGCCTCATACTCTCCAAACTGAGCAACAGAGTGTGAGTGACCCAGCTACTGTTTCCTAGTATCTATTCTTAGCAAAGAACAAATCTGATAGGGACAGAGAATTTGGTATTGGACTATGGCAATGTGGTATAGATTTTCTTTGACTTGGTCCAGTAGCCAGGGAGAATTTCAATTACTTTTTCTTTTTTTTTAATAAAAGCACTACTTGGTACCATCTTTATTCTGAGAGAGACAGTGGAACCAGAAGGATTTGGGCCCTTCATGGTCACCCAGCACTTACAGTTTGGCAGTAAGAACACTGGGTTAGGGCAGAGGATACTGAGATCTTGTCCTGGCTTTGTCACTGTTGGGTACACATACCTGGCACCTTGAAGACCATACAAATATTTAGGAATAGATGAATGGGTTATGTGTTTGACTAAGTGTCTTTCGTGTCTTTGGGCCCCCTTTCTCTCCACTACAAAATGAACATGTTGGATTATTTTACTTTCAAGACCCTGGGAACTGTGAAGTGGCGTGATCTAAGCTAACAATGTTTTCCAGAGCTCATTCCCACCCTTCACACTAAACCCCTTTGAGCAAGATGAAATTGATAATTAAACCGACTGCCAAATGAAAATATTTTGAAAAGCCATATTTTGCAGTACATGGATCTGGTAAGAATGGTCTAACTTACCTTGATAACAGCTTCAAGTGTCTGTTTTGCTAATACAGAAACCTCTCAGAAACTTCTGAGTTTTTATTTTGTGGTTCTCTAGCTTAGGTTTTGCTTACTGTTCTCTTCACACCTAAGTCTTAGCATGGTGATCTACGCTCTGATTCAAGATGGAACAGGTTGGAGGGTGGCCCGCCCTGGCTCACAGTGGGGAGGGGAGTCTGGTGGGTCCCTCCTGCCCCCGAAAGATCACGCGGGAGGCAGAAGCTGCAGTGGTCCTCTTAGGTCAGCAGGCGGACTTCTCCAGGGCCGCTCTGAGCACGAGGCTTTCATACTCTTCATCCTGCCTTTCTGCAGCACCCACATCTGCTCTGGGGGCTTCCAGCGTGGGTTTCAAAGCCATTCCCAGCTCCACATTGCTGCACTAGTCGTGGTCCCTGCCTTCCAGGCTTCCTGGTCTGACCCAGGATCCTGCTCATCCAGAGGACCGAGAGCTCCAGCAGAGGGTAGGGCATGATAGCCATCTCAGCGTGGCTCACGGTCTCATCTAAGTGATTATCGCTGTCCGCCTGTGCTCCATCCAGCTCCTTTTCCTTAGACCATTTTTCACACTGGCAGTGTGAAAAGAGAGTCATTACAGGCCTCATACTCTCCAAACTGCCATATTTCCTCCTGCTGGGGAGGAAATGAGCCCCCCGCCGTCAGTCTTCCCCAGCGGGCACGCTGATAATCTACAGACACACGCACACATATTTAAGGAATGATGCTATTATGTGAATATCTCAAATTAGATCTTGGACAAATCAGTACTTGACCAATTATATTAGATCAGTCTGCATCATTGTAAAATATGGACTGAAAATAGAAATTCTCTTTCTTAGAGTGTATGTCCGAAGTTCACATATTCACAGATGTTTCAGGAAGAGAGTTTAATGTTCCTAAGTTGCTGGGCTCAGGATGTGCCTTGTTTTATGACACTTACAGGTGATATTTACACAAACCTTATATATCAGCCCTCTTGAATTTGGTTTGTTTTCTACAGTCTTCATGGCTCTAGGTCTTCTGTTTTCTCAGTGTTGGTTCTGAACACTTCACACAGATGGACTCTGTTTAGGATCCAGCAGCGCTGAAAAAGCCCAGCAGCCAGATAACCCAGACAGTCTCAACTTCATTCTGCTTTAAGCCCTTAAATATATGTGAGTCTGCTGCTTCTCTCCCTGAAGCAGCAAAAATAAGCAAGGGTGACCTTTCCATCTTGCTTAAGCAGAACCTAGTCCTTAGAGCCTCCCTTGGAGGATTTATTGGACATTCCCTCACTAATCCTAGCATCCTCATTGCCTGGATTTACCTGCTCCCATCCGCCTTGACTTTCTTTCTCATATACACAGAATTAATACTTAAGGGAAGACTTTAGATTAATTTTTGTGTCTCTGAAATTATGTGGCATAAGCCATAAACACGTCATTGGTCTAGTGATAGCCAACATAGATGTTAGGAAAAATCAGGAACTTGCTCTCTGTATACTGGTGAGAGTGCACATACTTTCTGCTCTGTATTGTCAACGAAGTAGGTTCCGACAAAATGGCTCAAGAGGAAGGAAGTGAAGGAGGCAGGGCTCAGAATATTTAACTCTCTTTTGTTCATGACCACGCCCCTGTAAACAACTTTCACCTTTCTCATTCCTGTTCTCATGTCCCAAAATAAAGTTATAATATAGGAGCTCCCAGTTCTTTTTTTTTTTTTTTAAAGATTTTATTTATTTATTTGAGACAGAGAGAATGAGAGAGAGAGAGAGAGAGCACATGAGAGGGGGGAGGGTCAGAGGGAGAAGCAGACTCCCCGCTGAGCAGGGAGCCCGATGCGGGACTCGATCCCGGGACTCCAGGATCATGACCTGAGCCGAAGGCAGTTGCTTAACCAACTGAGCCACCCAGGCGCCCTAGGAGCTCCCAGTTCTTGAGCAGTTATGATATACCAGGAACTACGTATATGAGACATTTTTACTCTGATGTTTTAAGAAGTGTGCCTGTCAGACAGTTAAGACCTGAGGTTCCTGTCAGAGCTGTGTGAGCCCAGAGCCCATGATCTGGGTTACACGGCCTTTCCATATTTCTTTACCCCAATCCCAGTGATGGGCCAGGCAGGTGCATGTGATCGGAGATAGGAAGGGACGCAATGGGACATTTCATTAGTTTAAGGGGCTGTAGAGGGAGGAGGGGGGCAGAGAGATTAGTTCAGCAGACTTTATCCTCGCACTTCCCCAGCTACTCACTGGGGCTGGTTTTGGAGATTGCCCTTTGTTCTTCTTTTAATTTTTATTTATGTATTTGACAGAGAGCGTGTGCACACAAGCAGGGGGAGTGGCAGGGAGAGGGAGAATCAGGCTCCCCGCTGAGCAAGAATGCGGGACTTGATCCCAGGACCCTGAGATCATGACCTGAGCCAAAGGCAAATGCTCAGCCAACTGAGCCACCCAGGCGTCCCAGAGATTGCCCTTAGCTCTGAACACCTGTTGAAGGAGTTGTATATTTTAGTGTTTCTGAGTACTGATCTATGGTAAAATTTTTGATGATCCCAGTTAGAAAAAATAATGAATTTTACATAAAACTAAAAGTATGAAATTAATGTAATATCCTATATCCTAAAAGATGTCTATCCTGCTATCTTCAAAATCACTGCATAAAAATGTTTAAAAAAATACTTTTTTAGCTTTTACTTTATTTTGTTTTTGATGCTACATGGAAACACTCTTTGAAATCCTAAATTTTGTAACCATAATTCTGACCAAAGTAAAATTGAGAGGGAATGATTCAGGAAGATTAATCCAGCAGGCATGTGCAGAAATGGAAGAACGGAAATATCGGCATTGAAGAGATGAAGAAATTACTGCATAATCCAGCATGGGGATAAGAGCCTGTAGTCACATGGTGGCAAGACTAGAAAGAAGGGATGGGGTGCAAGGCATGTTTCAGAGGAAGACCAGCAGGACTTTGTGCCACAGGAAATAAATGAAAGAAAAGAATTGTTTAAAGACGTTATTTATTTATCTGACAGGGAGAGAGAGAGCACGAGCAGGGGGAGCAGCAGAGGGAGAGGGAGAAGCAGGCTCCCCACTGGGCAGGGAGCCTGATGCAGGCCTCGATCCCAGGACCCTGAGATCATGATCTGAGCTGAAGTCAGACGCTCAACCGACTGAGCTAGCCAGGCATCCTGAAAGAAAAGAACTGTTAAAGGCTCATCGTGATGGTATGGCGAGCTGAGTAGCTGAAGGACACTTAGACAACTGCCTTTAAGTTAACATCCAGTGAGACTTGCACACACCACAAGGGAAGCAGTCCCAAGTGTAGACCCACTGAGAATAGGTGAGGTTCTAGCAGATTAAGGGCTCAGCCGAACACTGCCAAGCTCATAGTAAATGCTTAATAATTGCTATTCACTTCTAGCTGAGATGTTCTTCAACCTTCACAAGGCTCTGAACGTAATCATGGGCAGCTCACTTTAAGAATGCGGAAGCTGAGGTTCGGAGAAGCTAATTCCATGTGTCTAAAAAGTGGTCGGCAGAGTTCTGATCACGAGGACAGAGAACACGAGGGGCACGAGGGTGTTCATCAGACATACTGCTTCAAGTCTTGTGTGGATGATTGGCAGGAGAAACAGAAGAGACAGAAACAGGATCCCCCTGTGACCCCATTGTTAAGACCCTTGTGCAGTTTATTTAATGACAGTGATTTGGCAAACACACACTCAGCCCCCACCCTGCACCAGACACCTGCTCGGTCCCACGTCCTGCCCCAGAGCAGCTCATCACCTGGTGGGAAACGAGGGGTGAGTCTTTCCTGCCGCACTTCCCAAGCTCCAAGTAAGCCAGCTTCCAGTGGGATTCAGCTAATGGATTCAGCGCTCCTTGAAGACTGGGGGTACAGGAGGAGAGGAGAAAGCAGAGTATTTCCTCCCCTTTCTCTGTAGCAAGGGCTCCTGGTCCAGCAGTGAGCATCCCCTCTGTGGCTCTAGCTCCGCTCCGTGTCCCTGCGGTTCCATCAGTCGCTGGGTGACTGATTTCAACACACACTCTTCCATATTGCCTCCAGTGTAAGGACCATAGGGGCCTCCTCCTGCTGCTAATCTCCAGGCTGCCCGCCCCCTGGGGGCCCTTCCAGGTTCCCCCCACCCGGGGAGCTAATGGTGAACATCACATTCCCTGGTGGAAAAACTCAACATAGTTTCTTTACGTAGCTGGACCCTTCCTGACACATTGCTCAGAGAGTGGGAGTTTTTCACTGTGTGTCTGTCAGGCACCACATGATTTCTCTTCATCTTCTGATTCAGCCTTCACAATATTCCACATAGGTTTTTACATGTTTGTGCGACAGGAAAGAAAAGTGTCTCAGGTCACACAGGGTCAGAGTCCAGCCTGGAACTAAGGTCTAATTACTTTTCACTCTCCTGTTTATCCATGTATTCAATGAGCTCATAAACTCTTTAGAGTCTGGGTCTGTCTCCTCTGTGGTCTGGCACATTGGGAACAGTGGGGGTAGAAGCTTACTAATATTGATGAACTGGGTAATTGTGTAGCAAGTATTCAGCCCCAGGAGACCTGTCCTCTAATGGCATGCTTTAACTTTTTCAGCTGCGCGCTCCCATCCACGGTCTCTCATCCCGTCCAGCACGGGAGACTCATGAGAGAGGGGAGAGCCAGCAGGAGTGAGGAGGCACCACAGGGGTAGAAATGCTTGCTCCTAGGGAAGGGTGGCCACCAAGCTTCACAAGTGACAAAGCCTCAAGGTTTGAGAAACAGAGCCAAGGATTTATTTTGGGAGGGCAGAGCAGAGACAGGCATGGTAACCAGACATCAGAGACGTGCCCTGGATAATCTCTTTCTGAGATGAACCACGGAATACTCAAAACAGGGCTGAGTACAAAGAAACAGAGCTGGGTAGGAATGGGAAAAGAATGTAAGTCGCAGCCAACTGGCTTAGCTACAGTACGAGATGCCTGATGGAGTCCAAGGACCTAGATGCCTGACGGAATCCAAGGACCTACCTGGGAGAGGAGCTCTGGGACCCAAACCCGGGGCCGACGGCCCTCCATGGGAGCGGCCAATTGTTAGTGGCATGGAAGCTCACACCAGAGAATTCAATTCCTTCCAATATTTTAGCCCTTTGGTATGAAACTATACATGCTCTTTATCAACCTCTGATGAGGATGACACCATGCCCAGCTCAGCTCCAAAGCATTATGAGGACAAGGACAGCTTGCATCGTTTGTGGCTCAGCCTGTGGGTGGGGGCAGACAACATCCTCTCTACTGGAAACTATAGGATCTATTGGACTCCCTCTGCTTTTCAAGAAAAGTGTGGCATTTCCCCAGGACTCTCACACTCCTAGCATCCATTGGGTTTGAACAAGACAGGTTTGCCCTGGGAGATTACTGGAGATGCTTTGACCTGCCTTCCAGCTCCTTTCTTTCCGAGAAAGATTGTGCATTATTTCCTATGTTTGGCCTCGCTCTCATCTTCTTGTACCTTCCCATCCAAATAATAAATGTATTCTTTCCCTACTTAAGAAGAAAGAAAAACTTAGAGGAACTGGTCTCGCAGAGACAAGGAAGGAATGTGAAGAAGGGAAAGTTCAATAGAATACAATTCAGCAGTAAAGTTATTATTTTTCTCCAGGCTTATTAAGATATAACTGGTATATAACATCGTGTAAGTTTAAGTTGTACAATGTGATGATTGGATACACATACATGTTGCAAAGTGTTTACCAAAGTCGGGGTGTTAGCATATCCTTTCCCTGCATGTAATTATCATCTTGTTCTTGTTAGCTTGAGAACATTTAAGCTCTACTCTCGGAGCAGCTTCCAAGTGTACAATACAGTATCGCTAACTATAGTCACCAGGCTTGTAACTCCAATCCCAGAATGTGTTCATCCAATAACCAAAAGTTTGTACTGTCTGATCAACATAGCCCCATTTCCCCCGCCCCTCCCTCCCTGGCAACCACAATTCTACTCTCTGTTTCTGTGTATTTGGCTTTTAAAATTCTTTAAATTTTATTATTTTTTTAAAAGTTCCATGTACTTATTTGTCAGAGAGAGAGAGCGAGCACAAGCATGAGCAGGGGGAGTGGCAGGTAGAGGGAGAAGCAGGCTCCCCGCTGAGCAGGGAGCCCGATGCGGGACTCGATCCCAGGACCCTGGGATCATGACCTGAGCCGAAGGCAGACATTTAACCAACTGAGCCACTCAGGTGTCCCTGTATTTGGCTTTTTTTAGATTCTATATAAAAATGAGATCATACAGTATTTGTCTTTCTCTATCTGACTTACTTCACTCAAGGTCCATGCAAGTTGTCACAAATGGCAAGATTTCCTTCTTTCTCTTTCTCTTTCCTTCTTTCCTTTCTGTGTGTGCGCGTGCGTGCGTGTGTGTATAACAACAAAATAAATAAATGAAGAAAATGCGGTATATCTCATCTTCTTCATTTATTTATTCTTCAGGGGACGCAGGTTGTTTCCATGTCTTGACTATTATGAAGAAAGCTGCAGTGAACATGGTGGGGGGCAGATAACTCTGAAATAGTGATTTTATTTCCTTTAGACATATTCACAGAATGGAATTGCTGAATCATATGATAGTTCTATTTTTAGTTTTTTGAAGAAACTCCATACCATTTTCCATAATGACTGTAGCAATTTACATTCCCACCAACAGGGCACAAGGGTTTTCTTTTGTCTATATACTCACCAATTCTTCTTAGCACTTGTCTTTTTAATAATATTCATTCTGGCATGTGTGAGGTGGTATCTCACTATGGTTTTTATTTGCATTTCCCTGATGATCAGTGATGTTGAGTATCTTTTCATGTGTCTGTTGGCCATCTGTAAGTCTTACTTGGGGGAAAAAAACTCTATTCAAGTCTTTTGTTAATTTTTCATCAAAATACTTTTTTTTTTTTTTTTGCTATTGAGTTGAGTTCCTAATATATTTTGGGTATTAACCCCTTGTTGGACATAGGGTTTGCAGATATTTTCTTGTGTTTCATAGGTTTCCTTTCACTTTATTGTTTCTTTGCTGTGCAGAAGCATTTTAGGTTTCTTGCTTGTGCTTTTGGCATCATGTCCAAAAGGTCACTGCTAAAACCTATGTCAAGGAACTTCTTCCATCTGTTTTCTTCTAGGAGTTTCACAGTTTCAGGTCTTATATTTAAATCTTTAATCCATGTTGAGTTAGTTTTAGTGAGTGGTGTAAGATAGGGGCCCATTTTTATTCTCTTGCTGGTGGATATCCAGTTTTCCCACCCCACTTACTAAAGAAACCACCCTTTCCTCCGCTAACTGCACACACGTGGGCTTATTTCTGGGCTCTCTATTCCATTCCCATTGATCTAAGTGTCTTTATGCCAGTACCATGCTGTTTTGTAATACAGTGAGGGATCAGAAAATGTGATGCTGCCAGCGTTGTTCTTCTTTCTTGGGATTGCTTTGGCTCTTTGAGGTCTTTTGTGATTCCATATGAATTTGAGGATTGTTTTTGTTATGTCTGTGAAAAATGTCGTTGAAATTTTGATAGGGATTCATTGACCTGTATGTAGATTGCTTTGGGTAGTACAGACATTTTAACAATATTAATTCTTCTATGAGCAGAGAATAGCTTTCCATTTATTTGTGACTTCAATTTTTTCATCAAAGTCTTATAGTTTTCATTATGCAGATCTTTCACCTCTTTGGTTAAATTTATTCTAAGTATTTAATTATTTCTTTTACAGAGGTAAAATTGGTAGATAACATTATATTAGTTTCAGGTGTACAACATAATAATTCAGTATTTGTATACACTACATTCAAGTCTTCAATCCATTATGAGTTAATTTTCATGCATGGTGTAAGACAGTGGTCTAATTTTATTCTTTTGCATGTGGCTGTTGTATTTTCCCAACACCATTTGTTGAAGAAACTGTGATTATCTAGGTCATCTGATTTATTCTTCCAAGGCCCTGTTGCTGATGGTGTACCAAGAACTGCCCATGCTCCAAAGGCAGTGATCTCAGTCAGCACAATCTCAGGCTGATTGGAAGTCAGATAGCCAGGCAGCAATGTTTAAAATATGCAAATATATACAGTCCTATGGAACCACAATCAGACCAGATCTGGAGGTGTCTCCGCAGGTGAGAGTTTGAAAAATTGGGGCTTCAGACAAGTATGTAAGCTCCTTTCTGGGAGGTACCAGTTTGTTAGTATTTTTGAGCATTTTTGGATCCATATTCATCAGAGATATTGACCTGATATATTTTTTTTTTTTGTAGTGTCCTTATCTGGTTTTGGTATCAGGATAATCTGGCTTCATAAAAGTCTGAGAGTATTCCTCTTCCTCAATTTTTTTGGAAGAATTTGAGAAGAATTAGAATTAATTCTTCCTTAAATGTTTGGTAGAATTCACCAGTGAAATCATCTAATCCTGGGCTGTTCTTTTTTGGGAGGTTTTGATTATTGATTCAATCTCCTTACTCATTATTGACCTGTTCAGAATTTCTATTTATTCATGATTCAGATTTATTACCTTATATATTTCCAGGAATTTACTCATTTCTTCTAGGTTGTCCAATTGTTGGCATATAATTGTTCATAGTAGCCTTTTATAATCCTTTGTATTTTGGGGTATTAATTATAATGTCTCCTCTTTCATTTACAATTCATTTATATGAGCCCTCTGTCTTTTTTTTCCCCCTTTTCTTTTAAGATTTTATTTTTAAGTAATCTCTACACCGAACGGGGGTCTTGAACTCACAACCCTGAGATCAAGAGTCCCATGCTCCACTGACTGAACCAGCCAGGCACCCCATTTGTCTTTTTTTCTATTTTCTTTATCTAGTTAAGGTCTTCTCAATTTCATTTATCTTTAAAAAAAAAAAAAACTCTTAGTTGCATTTATCTTTTCTAGTCTTTTACTATTCTCTGTTTCATTGATTTCTTCTCTAGTCTATTATTTTCGTCCTTCTGCTGTGGCCTTTGTTTTCTTTTTCTAATTCTTGCAGGTATAAAATTAAGTTGTTTATTTGAGACCTTTTTTCCTTAATATAGATATTATTACTATAAATTTTCCTCTTGGAACTGCTTTTGCTGCACTCCATATGTTTTGGTATGTTGTATTTTCATTTTATTCATCTTAAGATACAAATTTTTATTTTCTTCTTTTGATTTCTACTTTGATCATTGGTTGTTCAGGACTATATTGTTTAATTTCCACATGTTTGTGAATTTTCCAGTTTTCCTCCTGTTATTGATTTCTAGTTTCATAACTTTGGGGTTATGAAAAGTTGCTTAATATGATTTCAGTCTTCTTAGGTTTGTTGAGACTTGCTTTGTGGCCCAAAATCTATCTATCAATCGATCTAACCCGGAGAATATTCCAGGTGCATTTGAGAAGAATGTGTGTTCTGATGGTATTGGATGGAGTGTTCTGTGTATGTTTTTAAGTCCATTTTGTCTAAACTGTTATTCAGGTCCTTAGTTTCCTTATTGATCTTCCATGTGCATGATCGATCCAATGCTGAAAACAGAGCATTGAAGTCCCCTACTATTATTGTATTGCTGTTTATTTCTTTTTTTTTGGTCCTACTAATATTTGCTTTATATATGTAGGTGTTCTGATGTTGAGTGCAAAAATACAATCTTGGCTGAGAAAAGAGAGAGAGGTAGGGTGTTGGTTAGAGGAGAACACATGGATTAGTAGGTGGGATAAAGTTATGGCAGGATAACATTGGAGAACAGGTAGATGTATGAGACTTGTATTCAACAAGGACAGCCTTTCTTGAAGAAAGGAGTAAAAGAGTAAGAATGTGATGAAAAGGAGTTGGTAGAGTGGAGAAGGGCAATAGGAAAAGTTCATGACTAGGTTACTCTAAATGCTTTACACTAGTTTATGTCTTATTAGCCTCTTATTAGGTCAAATACAGATGACTAAAATAGCACTTAGGAGCTCAACACTCTGTTTTCTCTCTGATCTATTTCCTACCTTTCCTTCCTATGCTCTGCATAATAGAGAGATACACTTCCTAGGATCTCTTCCTCTGGCCTCATAGTAACTTTAAGTAATTTGTGTCATTGGTAGAGAAGGAGAGAGAAGGAGGAACGGATGAGTTAAGGTATTTTTTTCTCTCCCTTTTCCTCTCTGCTTCTTATGGTGTCTGGCAGCAGTTACATCTTCACCGTAGCTCAAGATCCTAAAAAGCTGTGTTCTCAGCTTTCAACTAGCCACTCCCATCTTCTGGCACCTTCCACATAGCCTGGTTTCTAGAGTCTGGCATGTTTCTGTTACATTTCTGGTGTTCCTACTCTCTAGGTTGCCTCAACACCTCCCATTGGCTGTTCATCATTTCTAC
This sequence comes from Leptonychotes weddellii, assembly GCF_054177405.1. Lineage (NCBI taxonomy): Eukaryota > Metazoa > Chordata > Mammalia > Carnivora > Phocidae > Leptonychotes > Leptonychotes weddellii. The sequence continues at coordinate 95,023,607 of NC_138379.1, read as the reverse complement.
CACATATTGCTTACATTAAATTTACTCTCTTGGAAAGAACTAAAGTGATTTCTCTCTTCCCAGTCAGATGCTGACTGATAAAGCATCCACCCTGTGGAAATCATTTATATGACCACATGTAAGGTGTGATTCTAGAGCCAAAATAGATTTACCTTAACTAGATGTCTTCTTTCTGAGAAACACACTCCACTGTAGCCAAACCTTTCCAAAATATAGATCATCAACCATTCTAATATTCCCTTTTCCAGAATCACTATTGATGATAAATGGTTATGATATTGCACACTCAATTTTTAAATTATTTTTCAGTTATTGAATATAATTAACCATGTAATTGAATTCAAAGTGAATTTAAGCTAATAGAAGAAAGCTGAAAAATGAAGGGATGGCTTTTAAAAGGAAAATGTGTCTGAATCCTATGAGTATATTGAAGATATGGAACGCTGCATAAATAGAGGAATTTGCTCACTCATCCAGATGGTCATTTCTGTCCTGAGCTGTGCTATGGACGCATGCACTGAGGGCATTCAGAGTCCTCCCACTTCTAGATTGGAAAACAATTGTCAGACTAAAATATTCAGGTGCATTTTGAATTCTATGTTGTGAAGTTTCATTGTAACACTGGGATTCAGACTGGTTCACACAGCTGTGAGGAATCAGGAAATGGGAACAAGGTCACAGAAAGGGGTGATAGAACGTATATACACCATACCCACAGCCTACTTAGGGCACAAAATGGGTTTCCTTTGAGAATGCATTCTCTTAGGGCGCCTGGTGGCTCAATCGGTTGAGCATCCAGCTCTTGGTTTGGCTCAGGTCATGCCCAGGGTTGTGGGGTCCAGCCCCGTGTCAGGCTCTGCACTCAGCATAGAGTCTGCTTGATATTCTCTCCCTCTCCCTCTGCCCCTCCCCACTGTGTGCTCCCCCTCAAATAAATAAATAAATTTTTTTTAAAAAAGGATTATTTGAGTGACATCTTCCTGGTGAGGGATTACAGACCTGCCCTAGCCTTCTAGTTATTTTCTTTGAAATCTTCTGGCTTATGAGTCACTGTTTATATTACCAGGTTAATTAAGTCATTAATGTACAGTCATTCCTATTTTATAGATAATGAAAATGGGGTATAGAATATTTACTGGCCAAAGCTGGTTTCTGGTTCACCTGTGAGTAGAGCAAAGCAGGGCCTCCTTCTGGTGCCTGGCATCACCTCTCTCCATGCCCAGGTCCAAGCCCTCGTTGCTCTGGACATGCATGGAGCTTCCCTCCTACTGCCTTGGCAGTGGACCTGTCATTGCTCCAAGCTGAGTGATGATGGAAAGCTCATCAGTACCCATAGCTCCAATTAATTCAGAGGGAAGTAGCTTAGGTATGAATTCTTGAAAAAATTTTGAAATGCCCGTTTGAGAGTCTTGAACATTCTGTTATATGATACTGTTAACTTGTGCCTTTATGTCTTGTCTCTGTTGGCAAACTACTCCACAGAGTGTCTTTCTGTAACAAGGTACTCTACCACTTACTAGCTGTGTTACCTTGAGAAAGTGATTTAAACTCCCTAAGTTTAATTTCTTCATCTGTAAATACTGGATAATAAAGGTCATTATATTAAGGGTTTTGTGAGGCTTAAATGAGAGAGTGTATAGAAAGCTCTTGGCATGGATCTAGAAGTACAAGCTTGAGATATAAGAGTAGTGACAGTGGTTATGGTCATTGGGGGGAAGACACTGAAATGGTATTCCTACAAAATCTTTCACATAAATCATCTCACTGTATCTTTCTAACAGGAGGATCATCTCCATTTTACCGATGAGGAAACCTGTAGAACTTCAATCACGGGCTCAAGACCAGGCTGGTAAGTGCCCGGGAGGACACTCCCGTGTCTTCACACTCTAAATTCCCTCTGCTTTCCACTACAGCAAGTGGCCCTCCCCATCACAGCCATTAACTGGAAATGTATTCTGCTTTCATGGTGTATGGAGGTCAGCAGAGTTGTGCAGGGGCAGACACAGGGGTTTCAGAGACAAGAACATGGAGAGGTTTCTAGCTTGGCTGTTGACTAGAATGTTGACTCCAGATAATGATGTCTAATAATACATATCTGTTAGTACTATGTCCCTTGCACTGTGCTGGCTGCTTTACACAGTACCTTTACCCTTCACAGTCATGCTCCAAGGGAGGTATTTATTATCATCATCATTTATACATTAAAAAACTGGGGATTGGAGAGGGAACATAGCTTGCTTAAGATAATATCTTGGCCAGTGGTTAAGGTCAATGCTTGAATCCAAGGCTTGTGCTTCTTTCTGTGGGTCCCACTGATTGTAATTGATGTAGCTAGCCCCCAGTTTCCTTCCCTGTAAATACTAAAGAATACCTACATTGCAGTACTGTGTGAGGGTGGGACGAGGTAACATAAAATAAAGTACTTAGAATAAGGCCTGGCACATAGCAAACAATAGAATTCTAGTTCTCTTCCTCTTTGTTTATCTGAGGAAACAGTGACCCAGAAAGAAAAGAGGAAAACAGGTGTAAAGCCTCTGGACTTACCTCTGAGTGACATCTGCAGGCAGCTCAGTGACATTAGAATTGGATTGTTCTTGGGTCAAAAGGGCCACCGCTCTGTGTGTTCTGTTCATAGATCAGCTGTTATGAGGGAGGCGGTGATAGATCATAAATTTCCAGATTTAAATGTTACAATTAAAAATTTCTTAAAACTTTTCTACTAGATTGTTACTCTTATTCTATTACTTTTGTCTTGAAATGTTATATAACTCTTGAATCGGTGAAAGTTTAATTTTTGAAGACCAACTGTTTATCTCCATTCTGAAATAGCCAAATGTTCCATCAATAGCAAAAACAATGTTCTGTGTCCATTGAGGACAGACATGAGCAATACCAAGACAGAAGGAATGCAGAGAGTGAAGCGAGGTCCTGTTGGATCTCAGTAAGAGAGTAGTAACTTTTTCATGTCAATCCAGTGCTAACAGCACTCATGTTAGTATTGAGATACTTTCTCAGGAATGGAATGTGATACATCACCATCTAAAAAAATCATAAATAAGGGGTAAGTACAGCATCAAGACTCCTGAATGTCTGTGTAGCTTACTAAAAATTAGTGTGGTGGTCTGCTCTCATTAATTCTTTACACAGTGAATGTGCATCTGCATCCAGAATTTTATTTTCAACTTTAGGAAATAATGAGAAGAGGTACATTCATACAGTCTCAAATGAATATTAAAAGAAATCGACTCTATCTTTCAAGTGTTTATTAAGAAGTCACTCTGTATAAGTTGCTACACAAGGTTACATGCCTACAGACATTAAACAAAAACAAAATCCCAGCTTTCAAGAGCCTCATGATTTAACTGTGTTGGAGAGACCAGAAAATAAACTAATAATCACATTGCATGATGTGAGGAGTCATGCAGAAAGCCATGGAAAGAAGCATATGGGAGACACATAAGTAAAAAAGCTTAGAGATGAGGGGTTGATGTTGAGCCAACTTTGAAGTACTGGACCACTTTGCCAGGCAAAAAAAGTAGAAAAGTAAATACTAGATAGCGGGGGTAGCATCTCCAAGAACATGGAGAGGTAGTAGTTTGGAAGTGATCAGTGAATGTGTGAAATGATTAAGCTTGGGATCAGGGCTGGATAGGAGGAATCTTATACACTGGGGGAGGATGGAAGATTTAAGTTACTGGAAGTCTTAATAAGGTCCCAGAGCACATATTGTGTGAGTCAGAGTCGTAACAAGGTTTGTGAACTGTCCGTGGAGTGAGTGGTTGGAATAGAGGGCCAAGGAAGGTCAGTGGATAGAGGGGGTCAAGGAACTTTGATGGCAGGGTATTCTATGGGCCATCATGTGGACGCTGATGTTCCTCCAGATACTGGAAGTTCGTAGAAGTACAGAGGAAGATTGTGATCATGGTGTCAGTGCCCAGGGTCCCCTCCTCTGCTCCCAGGAGCCAGTCCTGCATAGCTGGGTTGATCAGAATTAGTGAAAATCCATCGTCTTGAACCTCAGCTGTTTCCTCAGAGCTGCACAGGAAAGCTGTTGTGATTTCTAGGTAAAGCCCACTCTCAAATCCTTCACAACTATTCCCAACCTTCAAAATCCACCTCCAGGCCTTCATGGATCTGCTTCCTCCTCCTTCTCAGCAGATTTCCCCACCTCCTGCTTATCGGGCCAAACTGAGGTCCGCATGGAGTAAACACCTGCTTCTTTCCCCACCTAAACGCTGGTCCGCATCTACACTACTCCTCTTTGTGCCCCATTCCCCTCGGCTATGAAAACGGGGTAATAATTCTACGCATTTAGTAATGCTTTGCAGAGGAGATTAAATAGCATGGAATCCCTAGGCAGGTGTAGTGCAGAGTGGTCAATACTGATTCGCTATCATCCTTGCTGGGCTGTTGTCCAAACCTGGCCCCAGCGCCTATCCTCGCGCCATCCCAGACCACCTCAGGGGCCTGGCTTCCAGTTAGCTCATCTCTCCCCTGTCCTTTCTGTGTATTCCTCTCCAGTGCTCTTTTCTCTTAGCATAGAAGATCAATTCTCTCACATCTGAAAAAGGAAAAATAAACCCCAAACCTTCTTCCTCTGTTTTCTGTTCCTAAGGCACTCCCTCTGTTTTCCCTTTGCTTTACGTCCAGCTCCCGGAAAGCTACCAGAACCTTCTGTGTCCACCTCCTTCTTTAATACGAAGCCCCCACATTCTGGCCTCTACTCCGCAGAAACTGCTTTTCAAATCTGCATGTAACGTGCCAGATACTAAATCCAATGGATGCTGTTTGGTTCCCTTGGGGACAGTGACACTGTCAGGAATCCCCTCCACACCCTCCCCCGCCCTCCCTCCCCCACGTCCCTCCTCCTCTCTTTCTCCTTGCTTGATTTGATTTTCACATCATCACAAGTGCTCCTGCTTAGCATGGTATTTGATCCATGTACAGTGCTCAATAAACATTTGTGGAACTCATACAATGCCCTTGAGGATGACAGCATGTTGAGCAAAGATGAGTTTTCTTTGGGGATTAAGTACATCTTAGTGTCTAAGGACTATTACGTCTGAGCGACAGACATGCTCAAGACAGAAAGCTCCTCAATCAGTGTAGAAATTAGGCCATTCCCTGAACTGTCTTAATAGGATTAAAAGCCTGTGAGCCAGTTCCCAATTAACAATATTTAAAACTATCCAGGTTTTATTTGTTCTCTCTCTTTAGCAGAAAGAGACAAAGGACAATGTGAATTCTGTTTATTATCTTGTCTTATTCTTACTAGGTCATGAAAGTATTGATTGTAAAAGGGCTCCTGGCTGCCCCGCAGTTAAAAGTACCCGGGTACAGTTAGGTGAAGCTTCAGCCTGCCCTGTTCGTGCCAGTGTCTCCATCGGCAAACAAAGGGCCATTTCAGGTTCCCCAGCTGGCACCGACTGTGGTTAAGACGCACCCATTCAGAGGATCTCAAATCTCTGATTAGCATGCAGAGGATTTGTCAATATTTCAGTGAATCATCCCGTCCAGTCTGTGTATCTGTAAGCACAGCAGAATCCGATATGGTGACAAAGGCTTATTACCACAGCCCTATAAACAGCAGAATCTGCATTCCCAGGCCCACTCTGTCCACGGACCTACACATGGACCCACCACATCTGTTTCTCCTGTTCATTAGTTATTTGTTAATTAACTTATTCACTCATTCATGTCTTAACACACACTCTAAATAGACTAGACAGCATCATTTTTGCACACACGTAGACTCGGTCCTGGCGAATCCTAGTTCCAGAATCCTCAGTGATGTCTACAAGGCAGCAAAACCATTCCATGACTCCTTCTTTATATCTGACCTTTCTCTCCCAAATGACGTGGCTCTGATCTAGGTCCTTGTTGCCTATCGCCCAGACTACTCTTACCGTGTTCTGACTAAGTCACAGTTCGGGTTCCCTGGAAAACAGGCTGAATGGAGTTTAGGATGCAGGATAGTTATTAAGAAGTGCCCTTGGGATCAATACCCGTGAAAGGGAGGAGAGGAAAGAAGGAGTGGAAAAAGACAGAAGTCAGGCCGTAGTTAGATTGAAGGACAGCCTAGGTCCCCCGCCCACCCCATGGGAAGCTCGCAAGCGAGAACGAATGACCATCATAGCTGTCCCAGCTGAGACAAGGTATCTAGTTCTTTACAGTCCTGTACAGAGCAGTCTTTGGGTGTGAGTTCTTCTACATGGGGCCTGACCGTGGCCAAGGCAGCTCTCTGCAGGTGAGCCAATCCATGGCAAGCGTGATAAATGTAGGCTGTCTCTGAACAACACTCCCTACAGGGCTCCGCCTACCCGAGGAGCACATCCCACTGCTCACCATAACCAGCTTCCCTCCCTTCACCATCTCCCACTGGAATCCACCACACACATGCCCGGGCTAACCTTCTGACAGCCTAGGCTTCGTCATATCCTATTACTGCTCAGAAACCTTCCCAGGCTTTCATTGGGCTAGCAAATTCAATAAAATTAAATTTGGCTAAATCTCCATTATTTCCCCCCAAATGACATTTTTAAGTTTTATCCACGATACTTACTTATGAACCTTCCATTTAGCCAAACCATAATCCCTAAACCAGTTCAGGCCACTGCTGAGCCATATGAACAGTGTGACTATAAGAGTAGAGTGGACTGTCTGGAAAGGCATTTTCACAAAGGATCTATGTTCATGCTCCATCCCCATTCTTATCTTAGCTTCCGATGTTTGCTCCCTGAACGCCCCTTTCCCCAGTCTCTAACTGTAAAATCCTATTGTTTCTCAAGACCCGGTGGATGATACTATTTCTCCCACATAATTTCTCATGTAGAGAATGTGCCGTGACTTTATGAACCAGGACATTTACTATTCAATTTTGCCTGATTCAGTGTGCTGCAGTGTATCTCACCCTCCCCTCAAAACTGCAGACGACCTTGCACTGGGGAGGCTTCTGAGACGTCACAGGTGTGGGGACTGGATTCTGTGTCTTGGCCATCTCAGAGAACACTTGCAGGAGGGAAAACTTGAATAGGACCAGGGGTCTTAAAACCATGAAACTGGAGTGGGACAGGACCGTAAAAATTTAAATCCCTGACAAATTGCATACCTTGGGCAAGACACACCCCTCCCCCAACACAAGGGAAGACAGCCTCTAGCCATTTACACTGTAAATAGGAAGCTGAAGAGTCCATGAGTCCAATGATGTGGGACCTACATGTGCCATTTATAGTTGGGTTTCATGTATAAAATGAGCAGATGGATCAGATGGTTTCCAAGGGTCCTTCATGAGCTACAGCCGGGGACCTATATTTGCGGGGCCACTCTTCTGATGTTTGTGTGTGAGAGCTCTTTGCGGGCCCAGGCTTTGCCTTGATCATTTGCCCATCCCTGAGAGAACAGTAGCTTATGCATAGTGGATATTCAGTGAATCTTCAGTAAGTGGTATTGAAGCAATCCTTCATCATAAGTCAGTTCGCCATGAGGAAAATTAACTCAGGTATTTCTTTTCAGGGGATGGATTTAATCAGAGAAATAAAACATTTCCAGTGAATAAGCTTTAAAGATACCTTGGTATGTGGTCCTCTCATTTTCCCATCCTCTTGACAGCTGTCTGCTGAAAGGGCCAGACATTGCAGTATAGAATTATATGCTCAAATGTGGTAAAGTCCCAGAGTCTGGGGTGAGCTTTTATTATCTTTGGGGGGGTAGGGGGGTCATAATTAAGTGACAGAACAAATTTAAAGCAGTTGTCCCAACATATAGTAAGCATTTGATAAATGCCAGCTATTGCTTACTATTTCAGTAACATCTGTTTCCGGAGGTTGACCTTAAATAACACAGTTCAAACCCAACTGTTTGTAAAAGCTCAAACAACAGAACAGATGAAAGTGGAGATGCTCATGCAGGGGGGTGGTTGCCAGGGCTGCTGGTCTTCCCTGCTCCCCTCCTCCGTCCATTCCACAGGCTAGGGCCCTACCTGGCTCCAGTGAATACAGCTGAAAATCAGCATTATATTCGATGATAGCGGAAGTCCCTCCTGGTTTGGATTCCATGGTTCTGTGATTGAAGTCTGCAGTGAATCTGGAACCCCAAGCAGCAGGCCAGGTAGATCCCAGTGTAATAAATAGCTGGGCATAGGCTGAGTTCCCCAGGGCTGCTACTGAGCTCTGTACACACAGCCTGTAGAAATGCAACAGAGACGAATTATCTTAAAGAGGAGAGAACGATCATGTCCTCTGAGATGGTCACAGTATTCAAGGTTTTTGTTTTGTTTTGTTTTACATTAAATGGGTATATCAGTCAGGGTCTTGGGAGACACCACACCCTAAGAGTAAAGCAAAGGGAATTTTACAGAGAGATGGTTTGAGAGGCTCTGGGTAGGTTCCAGGAACCCACATGGAGTGGTGAAGAATTCTGGGACTAGAAATGGCAGGAAGTGTCTACCCTCATTTGGCTTGAAGAGGTAGGAGGAGGTGGTTTTTAGCGAAACTCAGCAAAATTTATAGTTGTGGGAGTAATGGTGGCCTTTGCGGAATGCTGATACTACAATCCCCTCAAAATAAATACTCCTGTCTCTCTCTGTCTCCCCTCCCACTTACCAATATCTGGTCAGTAAGAGTCACCTGCAAAATCCAATCAGAAGCTAGAGAGTGAACAAGTGTGAGTGAAACAGTTGAAGGCGTCAGTGTATTTGCAGAAGCAAACAGCAATATCCAAAACATTAGGTGATCCTGTATATGCTACCTATCAAGACTGTAGGTACATGTGAAGGACGGATCGTAGACAGATCCAGGAAGGCTGAGTGAAAAGTCTGCAGCAGAAAATGCAATGGGAAGGGCGCCTGGGTGGCTCAGTTGGTTAAGCGACTGCCTTCGCCTCAGGTCATGATCCTGGAGTCCCTGGATCGAGTCCCGCATCGGGCTCCCTGCTTGGCGGGGAGTCTGCTTCTCCCTCTGACCCTCCCCCCTCTCATGTGCTCTCTCTCTCATTCTCTCTCTCAAATAAATAAATAAAAAAAAAATCTTAAAAAAAAAAAAAAAGAAAGAAAATGCAATGGGAAGTCATTACCTTGAGTTGTAGAGAATGATTGAGGGAATCCTAAGAAAAATGATAGAAAAGTTGGGGCAACAGTATTATGAGAGCTTGAAAGAAAGTGCATGGGAAGAAGATAGGGAATAAAATGGGGAAGGGGTTTAATGTCATGGGTCATAATAACATGCTTAGTCAGGTCAGTCAAAGGCCCCTTCATCTGCGGATGCCATCACTGAAAGTAGAACCAAATGATAACTTGGGGTAAGTGATGTCATGTTTATTATGCTCTTCACTCTCCATGAGAAGTGTGCCAAGTCTTAAATTATGGTCCAACCCTGGGAATTGAGAAGTAGGGGCTAAATATGAAATATACGGTGAGAAGGAGAATAACAGAATTTGAAAACCATAAATAGAAGAATACGAAACATACAAAGCATGGTTTATAAATACGTTCCATTTTTGCTGCTATCCAAGATAAGCATTTGTGTAACTTATTTAGGATGTTAAGCTGTTTATCTCATGGAGCCAGAAGGGAAGGTCATCTTGCTGTTATTATAGGTTCGTAACTGCTGTTCACAGTATGATACAGTTTGTTTGCAATAGGCGGACATTAGGGCACTTTCTGTTGTTTTTAAAGTAGACATTATGGCTTTCCTCTTTCTTCAGTTAAGAAGGGTTTAAACTTCTGGCTCTAGAGAAAGACATGTATCATATGACCTCACTGATATGAGGAATTCTTAATCGCAGGAAACAAACTGAGGGTTGCTGGAGTGGGGGGTG
>NC_138379.1:94987549-95013694 GCF_054177405.1 Leptonychotes weddellii | reverse complement strand
ATCGGAGGGCGAGACGAACCATCAGAGACGATTTACTGTGAAAAACAAACTGCGGGATGTAGAGGGGAGGGGGTTGGGAGGATGGGTTAGCCTGGTGATGGGTATTGAAGAGGGCACGTTCTGCATGGAGCACTGGGTGTTATGCACAAACAATGAATCATGGAACACTACATCTGAAACTAATGATGCAATGTATGGGGATAATATAAGAATAAAAAAATTTAAAAAAAAATAAAAAATAAAAAAAAAAGATTAGTGGTTTCCAAACCCTTAAAAAAAAAAAAAAAAACAACTTCTGGCTCTATATTCTGAATAGAAATTGATGTTGTTTCATTAGCATATATAACGACGTTTTAAAAAACACAGCATTATTAAGTGTTTGAACAACTGAGATAAGTGCAATTCTAAAGGAAAAATGTATTGCAGGCTTTGTCAAACATTTTCTTGTGTGTATTAAATAATTTTCTTATTCTTTCATTCAATACATATTTTCCTTTTTTATTTAGTCTAATTGTTAATGAATTATACATGCAAGAAAATGTACAAATCTTAATGATATAGCTCAGTGAATTTTTCTTATGTGTACATTCATGTAACCACCACCTCAGTTTGAAAACTTATATAGAACATTTTCATCACTCTCCATGCCCCTTCCTTATCAAAATTCCTAACATATCCATTTGTCTGCTCTTGACCTTCATCTAAAAGGAATCTAAAAGAAGCTTTTGGCTTCTTTCACTAATTGTGATGTTTTGAGATGCTTCCATGCTATTGCATGTATCAGTTGTTTGAGTATATTCACACCATTATCCATTCTCCTATTGATGGACACCAACCAGAGGCAAGAGAGGACATCAGTCATTGGCATTACAGGACGACAGTCCTAAGGCCCTAGAAAGTAATAAGACAGCCACCTCTGGAGGACTTGTGTCTGACACATACCACAGAGCCTGCAGGCTTGGAGGGTGATCACACTGGTTCCAACTCTGAAGACACGTGGTGTAAAGGATGCCTGCTGCCACCCTTGGCTTTTCCAGGTGGTATAGACCAGAGGTGGTATCTTGGTCAGAACACAGATGGTAAGAGTCCATGCGTAAGTCTGATGTTGTCCTGTGTCCAACGTGAGTGGGAATAGCTCCAAATCAGTGTGTCAGCTTGATTCTGGTCATCAAATCTCAAGGCCAGTGGGAGAAATCCACCCAGCAGATTGGAATCAGAGGGGGCCTACTGGAATAAGGGCTCTAAAAGGTGAGAGGTGGTATAAGGGCTCTGGGATAACTCCTTAGGTGCAAGTTTCAGAGCTTCTGGGGGCAACAGATGGAGCCTACATGTGTTGGGTGATTAAATGAGTGGAGAGCACCCCAAGGAGAGAAATGGGATTGGGGACTATATACATCTCAATCTGGCTTTGGGGTACCCTTGTCAGCATGGCACTGCCTGCCCAGGCTTGTTCCAGGCAATTTGGGGAGATTTAGAAAATTTCTGCGGTAAATACTTTTAGTGGGGTCTCCTAAGACAAAAGCCTAGGGAAAGGTGTTGCCTCATTTGCCGAGGTCTAAAGGTGGCACTGGAGATAAAACTAACATCGCTTACAGATTGGATATGAAAAGTGAGAAAAACTCCTAGTTTTTTGGGTTGATTGGGTGAGTAATGTCATATACTGAGATGGGAAGCCTCCAGGAGAAACAGATTTTAGGGAATGAGTAATTAAGAGTTTTGTGAGAGTGGGGGAAATAGGGAGAGGTTGGTAAAAGGGTACACAATTTCTAGCCATTGTTGAAAAATATTTGAAGATCTAATGTAAAACATGGTGACAATAGTTGATAACACTATCACATAATTGAAACTTGCTAAAAGAGTAGAACTTAAATGTTCTCACAAAAAAAAGTCAGGTGATGGATGTGTTAATCAACTAGATGAGGGGAATCTTTTCACACTATATATGTATATTAAGTCATTATAATGTATATTTTAAAAATCAGACAATTTTACACATCAATTATACCTTGGTTAGAGCTGAATTGTTTTATGTTGATCATTTAAACTTGAGATCCCTACTAGATACAGAAATAGGGATGTTGAGTAGGCTATTAGACACAAGTCTAAAATTTAATACAGTTGTCCTATGTGGGAATTTAACTTGGAAATCATTAGAATATCATGATATTTAAAGTAATGGAATTTAATAAGATTGATTCTGGAAAAGATGTAAGGAAAGAAGGCTCGTGACTCAGCCCTGAAGCATTACAATATTAAATGTTAAAGTCAAAGAGCACAATATCAGTAAGGAAACAGTGTCTTTGAACAACACATTAGACCAGATGAACATAACAGATGCATGCAGAACATTTCATCCAAAAACAATAGACTATACATTCTTTTCAAGTGCACATGGAATATTCTCCAGAATAGATCATGTTAGGCCACAAAACAAGTCTCAATACATTCAAGAAGATTGAAATCATATGATGCGTCTTTTCTGACCACAACAGTATAAAACTAGAAATAAAAGAAAGCAACAAGAAAAAATACACACACCGGGTTTAAACAACAGGGTTTAAACAACAATGGGTCAATGAAGAAGTCAAAAAATACATGGAGACAAATGAAGATGAAAACACAACAGTCCAAAATCTCTGGGACACAGCAAAAGCAATTCTAAGGGGGAAATATACAGCAATACAGGCTTACCTCAAGAAACAAGAAAATGCTCAAATAAACAATCTATGTTTACACCTAAAGGAACTAGAGAAAGAAGAACAAAGAAAGCCCAAGATAAGTAGAAAGAAGAAAATAATAAAGATCAGAGCAGAAATAAAGGACTTAGAGACTTTAAAAAATAGAAAATAATCAATGAAACCAATAGCTGGTTCTTTGGAAAGACAAACAAAATTGATAAACCCTTAGCCAGACTCATCAAGAAAAAAGAGAAAGAACCCAAATAAATAAAATCAGGAAGGAAAGAGAAGCAATGACCAACACCATGAAATACAAAGGATTGTAAGAGGATACTTCAAAAAATTGCATGCCAACAAACTGGACATCCTAGATGAAATAGATAAATTTCTAAAAATATATGATCTTCCAAAACTGAAATCAGGAAGAAACAGAAAATCTGAACAGACCAATTAGTAGTAACAGAACTGAATCAGTCATCAAAAAACTCCCAACAAACAGATGGCTTCACAGATTAACTCTATCAGACATTTATTTATTTATTTATAAGATGTTATTTATTGAGAGACTGAGAGAGAGAGAGAGAAGGAGCAGGGGGAAGGGTAGAGGAAGAGGGAGAACCAGACTCCCTGCTAGCAGGGAGCCAGACATGGAGCTCGATCCCGGGACTCCAGGATCATGACCTGAGCCGAAGGCAGACACTTAACTGACTGAGCCATCCAGGCGCCCCTCTATCAGACATTTAAATAAGAGTTAATACCTATTCTCCTCAAACTATTCCAAACAATAGAAGTGGAAGGAAAGCTTCCAAATACATTCTACAAGGTCAGCATTACCTTTATCCTGAAATCAGATAAACACCACAGAAAGGAAAACTATAGGCCAACATCCCTGATAAAGACAGATGCAAAAATCCTCTACCAAATCTTAGCAAACTGCATTCAGCAATACATTAAAAGGATCATTCACCACGATCAGTTGGACTTATTCCAGGGATGTAAGGATGGTTCAATATTCACAAATGAATCAACGTGATACACCATATCGACAAGACAAAGGATAAAACTTGTATGATCATCTCAGTAGATGCAGAAAAAGCATTTGACAAAATTCAACAATTGTTGATGATAAAAACTCTCAACCAAGTGGGTTTAGAGAGAATATGCCTCAACATAATAAAGACCATATATGAAAAACCCACAGGTAACATCACACTCAATGGTGAAAAACTGAGTTTTCCCTCTAAGGTCAGGAACAACACAAAGATGTCCACTCCCACCATTTTTATACTACATAGTACTAGAAGTTCTAGCCACCACAATCAGACAAAAGAAAGAAATAAGAGGCATCAATACTGGAAAGAAAGATGTTAAATTGTCACTATTTGCAGATAACATGATATTATACATAGAAAACCCTGAAGACTCCACTAAAAAACTATTAGAAGTAATAAATGAATTCAGTAAAATTGTGGTATACAAAATTAATACCCAGAAATTGGTAGTGTTCCTATACACTTATAGCAAGTAGCAGAAAAAGAAATTAAGGAAACAATTCTACTTACAATTGTACCAGAAAGAATAAAATTCCTAGGAAGAAACTTGACCAAGGAGATGGAAGACCTGTACTCTGAAAACTATAAAACACTGATGAAAGAAATTGAAGACAATACAAACAAATGGAAAGATATTCTATGCTCATGGACTGGAAGAATTCATATTATTAAAATGTCCACACTACCCAAAGCAATCTACAGATTCAGTGCAACCCCTGTTAAAACACCAACAGCATTTTCCACAGGACTAGAACAAATAATACTAAAATTTGTATGAAACCACAAAAGACTCCAAATAGCCAAAGCAATCTTGAGAAAGAAGAACAAACCTGGTGGTATCATAATCCCATGTTTCAAGATACTACAAAGCTATAGTAATCAAAAGAGTATGGTGCTGGCACAGAAACACACAGATCAATGTAACAGAATAGAGAGCCCAGAAATAAACTCACACTTACATGGTCAATTAATCTATAACAAAGGAGGCAAGAATAGACAATGGGGAAAAGATGGTCTCTTCAACAAACGGTGTTAGGAAAACTGGAAAGCTACATGCAAAAGAATGAAACTGGACTACTTTCTTACACCATACACAAAAGTAAACTTAAAATGGATTAAAGACCTCAATGTGAGACCTGAAACCATAAAAATCCTAGAAGAGAACACAGGTGGTAACCTCTTTGACATCAGACATTAGCAACATTTTTCTAGGAATGTCTCCTAAGGCAAGAGAAACACAAGGAAAAATAAAGTATTAGGACTACATCAAAATAAAAAGCTTTTGCATAGTGAAGGAAACCATCGACAAAACAAAGAGGCCACCTACCGAATGGGAGAAAATATTTGCCAGTGATATATCCAATAAGGTGTTAATATTGAAAGTATAAAGAACTTATACAACTCAACACCCAACTCCCCTCAAACACAAACAACATGATTAAAAGATGGGCAGAAGATCTCAATAGACATTTTTCCAAAGAAGACACAGAGATGGCCAAGAGACACATGAAAAGATGCTCAACATCACTGATCATCAGGGAAATGCAAATCAAAACCACAATGAGATACTATCTCACACCTGTCAGAATGGCTAAAATCAAAAACAAAAGATATAAAAGTACTGGTGAGGATGTGGAGAAAAAGGAACATTCCTGTACTGTGGTGGGAATGTAAATTGTTGCAGCCACTGTGGAAAATGTTTTTAAGTTTCCTCAAAAAATTAAAGATAGAAATACCATATGATCCAATAATGCCACTACTGGGTATTTTCCCTAACAGAACAAAAATGCTAATTCAAAAAGATATATGCACCCCTTGTTTATTGTGGCATTATTTACAATAGCCAAGACAGGGAAGCAACCTGAGTGTCCGTCAATAGATGAATGGAGAAAGAAGATGTGATGTATACAGACAATGGAATATTACTCTGCCCATAAGAAAGAATGAAATCCTGCCATTTGCAACCACATGGATGGACCTAGAGAGTATTATGCTAAGTGAAATAAGTCACCAGAGAAACCATATGATTTCACTCAGATGTGATATGTAAAAACAAAACATTCAGTAGAAAACAAACAAACAAAAAGCCAAATCAGACCTATAAATACAGAGAAGGCTGGGGGTTGCCAGAAGGGAGCGAGTGGGGGATGGGCAAATGGGTGAGGGCTGTGGGAGATGCAGGCGTCGTTATGGAGCGAGTAGTCCAGGGGACATAATGCACTATTGCAACAGTCTTGTACAGTGACGGATGGCAGCTACTTGTGAGTACAGCGTAACGTCTAGAGGTTGAATCGCTATGTTGTACACTGGAACGAACGTAACGTGTGTGTCAACTATATTCACATTTAAAAATTTAAAAAAATAAATGTTAAAGCCAAAGAGAAGGAGCCAGCAAGTAATTCTGAAAAAGACATATTCCTGAAGCTGTGGGAAATCAGCACTCAACCCTGTGTATTTTCACCGACTCCTCCCTGAGCGGCCCAGCATGACCACTGACCCCGACGCATGGTTCCAGTGACATAACGCCCCATCCGTCTCCCCAGGCTTGGATGTCTATGACCCACCCAGGAAGAAACTGAATTTGTGATGACTCTTTCAGGCTCCGTTCCTAATTGCTGCTGCCTTTCCTACGTCCCCTTATTTGCTCCGAATTTTAGGAGCTGACTGTGAGTGCCCAGCATGTCTTAGCGTTCCTACAATCTGACCCCAGATATTGAATATAAAATTCACAGGGCATGAGTATTTATCTTAGTGGTTTTATTTGGGGCCTGAGGTAGTGACACTGAGAATGTATCTGTTAACCTGATTACTAGCTTGGAAAGTTGATTTCTTTAAGAAAAAAATTTTAATTAGCATTTTCCTTCTTAATAGCTAATATTAGAATGAGGTATGTGTGCTATGTATGTATTCAAAATATCCTACTCTAAGCTGTTTATATCCTGAAGAGTATTTTTACAGGTTCTATTTTTAAACATACAGTCATAGCAATTTTTAAAAATAATTTGTTACATTCCAAAACCTTTGAAGATCTATTTTGGTATAATTATTTAGATTGTACAAGTTTTTGGCTCACATTTGATTATGCCCTCGATTTCGGTGTGTTTCTAGATTTATAATAACCTTTGAACTGTAATGAGTCGATAGCGGTGCATTTTATAGGACTTAGGTCAGAGGTAGCACTGACTCATTACCGACATCGTTACAACACAAAATGTGCTCCTCATTCACTCACCACACAGTACTCGGGGCTGACTGCCCCCGGAGCTTCAGGCCCATTACTGAGTTAAGTGATGAGCAGGGTGAGCAGCCTCTATAATGGCCTCCAACGATCCCTACCTCCGGGATCATGCCCTGTGTGATCCCCTCCCCTCGAGTTTGGTAGGACTTAGTGACCAGCTTCTAAGGGATAGAACATAGCAGGCATGAGGGTGTATCAGTTCCAGATTCAGTTATAAAAAGCCTGTGACGTCCGTATTACTAACTCTTTTGTGAACACTCCCTTGTTCTCTCTTGGATTACTTGCCCTGCGGGAAGCTAGCTGCCATTTATGGGGACACTCGGGCAGCCGAAGGAGAGGTTCATGTGGCAAGGTGCTGGACAACGTCCAATGAGGAACTGAGGCCTGCCAACAACCACAGATGTGATTTGGAGGTGGACCTCTCAGCTCCAGTCAAGTCTTGGAATGCCTACAATCCTGGGCCGCATTTCAGCTATATCTTGAGCAGAGAACTCAGGAGGGAGACACCAAGCAGGTCACACGGGCATTCCTGCCCACAGAGTCTGTGAGCTAATAAACATCCACGGTGTGAAGCTTAAGTTTGGGGATGTTTGGGGATATTCTGTTGCAATCTACAGATAACTAATCCTATGAGTAAACATGTTCACCCTAGAGTGCTGTTGGCTTCCTCTCTCAAGCCCTCCAGAACACTACATTCTTCAGGAGTGGTAAGAGCACAGTGCTCAGCCGTGAGGGAAAGTCTAACGCTCTGACGGTGGAATCAAAGTCCCTTCGACATTGTGTGGGCAGACACCTGGCAGAAAGCCCGCAGTCCCTTCAGTTCTGCGCCAAGACCTCTGAGCAAGGGAAGGAACGGGTGACTCCCGTCGTCACTTGACGGGTGACGGTTTTCAAGCTCTCACAGCGTCCACAGACCATGAGCTGTGGACGCGCTCACTCTTTCTGCCTGCACTCAGAGCTGGCCAGCCTCACGTATCAGGCAGTGACAACCTCCAGGGGAGGCGCTTTCTTTTTCTCGTGACGATGTTTGTATCTTGCTGTCATGACGTATTTGATGCAGTCTGGATCCTGGGGCACCAGCCCATTAGTCAGGCCATAGTTGACTGCCTGGCAGGCCTGAACCCACTTTATTTTCGTAGGTGTCAGGGAACTTGTGAACGTCACCATGAGAGCTTTATGAAGGCTCAGACCCGGTGTTTGGCCCAGAACAGTGAAGGCGTGCTAGTTCTTGTTCGAGCGATAGACGAGTGATCGGCGTCCTCGTGCTGGGATGTTTCTGGTACTGCTCTTCTGTTCGGTCGCTGCTTTCCTTTTTAAACTGCACATTTACAATAGTCTTGCTACTCTCAGCCCAGGCCCATGTGCCTCGTCCCACAGGCTCTCCCACACTCGACCTGCCCTGCTGTTCACTAGTCTCACTGGATTTGGGTCTTGGTCCTGCCCTCTCAGCAGGGATGTACTGAAGTTTGCTATTCAATCTGATACCCGCTCCGGGTGGCCAGGATTTACATGCATTCAGCTTGTAGACTCGC
The DNA here is from genome assembly GCF_054177405.1 of Leptonychotes weddellii. Taxonomy (NCBI): domain Eukaryota; kingdom Metazoa; phylum Chordata; class Mammalia; order Carnivora; family Phocidae; genus Leptonychotes; species Leptonychotes weddellii. Next base: position 95,005,194 of record NC_138379.1, on the reverse strand, counting down.
TGATGAAGGCCACCCAGAGATTCTATGGCTTATCCCATGAAGCAGCCGAGACTTCAGCTGCTTATGTGTTACCATGGAAACTGTGCTATTCTGGCCTGGCTGGACTTCTTCTCGTCCCCTCCCTGCATCTGTTCCCAAGGAGCAGCCAAGTAGGTTGGATTGGCTATTACCATCGATGCAGGTCTGACTACTGAGTCAGCTTCTCTTCTTCTGCCTGCCGACTGCGTCGTACCAGCTCTCCATTCCAGAAACAACATTCTCAAGACAGTTCAGACTTTCTGGGAAGTTACCTGTGCTTAAATCCAAACTCTATCCAGGCAAGATCCCCTTATCCCAACCTCCTGCTTTCCTATTCCTTTCTCTTTCCTTCCTTCCTAGCTCTAAGGATTTACCCTTCACATCTTCTCCCTCTGGCTTCCCTTTTCCCCAAGACTCAACGTGGATCAGTCCCTTGCTTCCTTGCTCTCTCTTCAAGCAAGGGCTCCTTTGTATTGATAGTCTATTGCCTCCCAATGTAGGAAAATGTGGGAAAATGAATGAAGGAGCATCACACACAAATACATCACACTGGTATGTCACATAGATTCCCGAACTTCCACAAAGTGTTTCTGAGATTATTCCCCATGTCTCCTGGAGCACAGGTAGAGTTGGTCTAACTTTATCTTAGCATCTTCCTAGATTCCTCAGGTGATGAAACAACTGGCATATTTGAGGAGCAAAGGAGCCAGTGTGGATAAAGTACGAAGAGTGACAAGCACATGTGATGAGGTGAGGTTGAAAAGGTGAACAAGGGCCAGGTTAAGCAGGCATTAAAGATCAGTATTAGAAGTTTAGATTGTATTTATAATGCCAAGGAAGACACTAGAGGCTTCATCCTGAGGAATAATAGGATCGCACTGGATGCTATATGAAAATCACACATGGAGAGCAAGCGGGGAGTCAGGAAGACGCTAACGTGGTAGAGCGGGCGGGAGATGGTGCCTCTTACGCCAGGTGCTGTCAGTGAGGATGAGCAGAAACGAGTAGCTTGAGAGCTATTGTGGAGCCAGAAAGTACAGGGCCTTCTGGTAAACTGGATGGGGAGAGTGGTAAGAAGGAGGAATCAAGCAGGACAACTGAGTAGATTATAGTGACATCGCTTGTGAAGGGAGAGACTAGAGGAGAAAGAGATGGGGGGAGAAGGAGTTTTATTTATGGTTTAGGAGTTCAGCTTTGAACTCAAGTGTGAGATGAGGAGAGGTTGGCCAAGAGCTGTAAATGCAAGTGGAAACTAAAGCTGCGGAAACAAGGGTGTTACCTAAGGAGGAGGGAGTAGGGAGGAGAAGGTGGCTGAGGATGGAGACCTGTGAGCAACACCGAGAGATAAGAGTGGTCTCTAAAGGAGAGAAAGAGCAAGGAACCACAGCTGTGAGGAGGACCTGCAGCAGAGTCTTAGAAGCCAGGAGAGGACAGAATGAATTTTGTCAAAGGCTTTTTTTTACATCTATAGGCAAGATCGTATACTTTTCCTTTATTCTGTTTAATGTGGTTCATAACATTGTTTGAGATTTCATTGTTAAGCCAAATTTGCCTTCCTAGGAAATAACCAGATTTAGCCATGATTTTTTTTTTTTTTTTTGTACTAATGGTCTGGTTTGTTAATGTCTTGGGAAGGATTTCTGCATTATATTCATTGCTAATGATAGATATTGTTCTATAATTTTCTTTTGTTGTGTCTGTCAAGTTCTTTTTATCAGGGTTGAACTGACCTCCTAAAAACAGTTGAGTGGTGTGGTCTCATCCTATTGTCTGAAATAGTTTGTATAAAATTAATATTATTTCTTCCATACATGTTTGACACAATTGAAACATATAGGTCTATCATTTTTCTCTTTGTTTGGAATTTCGGTTAAAAAACATCCAGTGTCAGATAAATGTAAGGTTATTCATATTTCCAAATTCATCTTGTGTCTATTCTGAAAAATATTTTTCAAGGAATTTTTGCAATTCAATAAGTTGTCCAGTTCATTGTCGAAGTTATAGTTATTCATGCTAGCTGCTTCTTTAACCTTGTTAGGTCTCTAATATTGGCAGTTAAATTGCTAATACCAGGAATTAAAAGAGGCGATATATGGGCTTTTTTTCCTTTCTTGATTTACCTGACCAGATTTCTAAAAATATACTTTATTAATCTCTTTAAAATGGACTTACAGTTTTGTTAATTTTATGTATTGTGTGTGTCTGTTTCCTGTTGATTTGGCTTTCATTACACATCTTTTTGAAGCTTTTTAAGTTAGAAGGCTAAAAAAGCAGGGTTAAAATTAAAAATACAATATAAGCACTTATGTCATAAACTTTATTCAGCACTAGTTTAGTTGTATCCAACAACTTTTACATATTGTTTTCATTATCTTTAAATTGTAAATATTTTCAAATTTTCCTATTTTTTTTTCTTTGATCCACAGGGTATTTAAAAATGTGTTGCTTAATTTCTCCTTACTTGAGCTTTTCTAGATATTTAATTTTTATTGTTCTCTAATTTAATTTGATTTTTGTCAGAGAACACCCTCTGTAAGATGCAATCTTTTTTTTTAACTAATTGAGAATTTTTTATGGCCCAGCATATAATCGATAGTGATGTACATTTTATGTGTGCTTGAGAAGGATGTGTATTCTTCTGTTCTATAACTGTTCATTGGTCCATAAATGTCAGTTGATCACAATGATTGATTATGTTGTTAAACACATTGTATATTCTTACTGTTTTATCAGCCAGTTCTGCTAGTAATTCAAGAGAGAGGGATGGTAAAATCCCACACAATGATCTTGGATTTGTCTACATCTCCTTTTGGTTCTGTCAGTTTCACCTCATGTATTTTGAAGCTGTTTGTATGTATGTGTATATATAGATGCATGATTATGTCTCCCTGATGGATTTTCCCTTTCATCATTATGAAATGCACTTCCTTAATATTCCTTGTCTTAAAGTCTGTTTTGTTGGTATTTAGATAGCTACACCAGCTTTTACAGACTTACTTTTTGAATGATATATTTTTTTCCTATCCTTTTGCTTTCTACATACCTGTGTCTTTATATTGATAGTGTATTTCTTGTACACCACAGTTCAGACATTATTATTTTTTTATAAAAAGCAATCTGATAATCTCTACCTTTTAATTGGAGTGCTTAGTTCATTTACATATAATTATTTATATGGCTGCACTTAAGTCTGTCATTTCACAATTTGATCTCTGTTTGTCTCTCTGATTTCTCTCCCATCGCCTTTATTTAACATTAATTTAGCAACTGTATTATTGTATTTTAATTCCCTCTATTTGTGTATACCTTTCCTTTTTAAATTGCAGCTCTAAGAATTACACCATGTACCTTTAACTTGTCACATTCGACAAAGAATTAAAATTCTACTGCCTTTTATAAGACTGGAAGAATCTTGCAACATTATAATTCTACTTAGTCCCTCTTTTGTGTTACTGTTTTCATATGTTTTGTATCTGCATATGTTATAAATTTTGTTTTATTTTATTTTACTTGATTGTATTTTACAAAGATCAGGAGAAAAATCCATTTCTATTATGTTTACCTGTATATTTAAAGTTTCTAGTATTTTTGTTCCCCACTGCAGGTATGATTTTTCATGTAGGGAAACTTTCTTTTGTCCAAAGAAGTCCCTTCAGTTTTGTTCTAGCAGGCAGTTAAATTCTTGGCTGATCACACTGAACTCATAGCAGCTTGGTTTTATACTTTTCAGAGTAGGTCTCTCATGGTTTATGCTTAGACCTAGAGCCCTTTAGATCTGGGACACAGTCTTTACTCCCACCGCAGGAACCCTCGTGGGGTTTCCATGAATAGCTTGAGTATACCAAGCCCTCCAACATGGCCAGACTCAAATTCAAAACTCTGTCTCCCTTGTGAAGAGTAGCAATGGAAATTTCTCTCAACCTCTCAGCTGTTGCTTTCCTGTTGATGCACATCAGGGGTTAGCCAAGCGCTTGAGGGGAATTTATATGCAGATTTTGAGACTCTTCTTTCCGGGGCTTCCTTCTTGCCAGAATTTCTCAGCTCAATTTCCAGCTCAACTCTGTCCTCGGATATCTCAAGTCAATAACACAATAGCCTTCTGCTTATTTTCAGCTGCTCTGGCCTTTCAGACTGGATAGGGCGTTACCTCAGAGAGCAAGCCATACTGAGGCGCATCCCATCCAGGGAGGCTTTCCTCCTTTAAGGGGATGTCATTTGCAGCCTCTGTCTGCTCTTTGTCACTCTCAGATTCCTGAGATAAGCTTCTTGGCCGCTACTGGAAACACAATCAGATGAGGCAGTTTCTAAGGGGCATTCTTACTTGGGGCTTTGGATTCAATTCTAGCAGTAAATAGATTGTAGCATATACAGGAACGAATGTATGTATTTATTGAAGAGTTATAAATTGAAATTTTATTGCAACCTCTAGTGCAGTTCAGTGCATACTGACTGCAGTTCCGGATGGAATATCATCCAGGAGTATGATAAAGTGGAAAAATAGGAAAGATGTACCTCTATAATAACTGGTCTGATTCCCTCTTTCAGAATCAGTCTGGAGCATTATGTCTTCGTGGTCAACGTTTAGTCAGTTGAGCACACTTACAATTACGTGTATGTACGTCAGAAAGAGACCAGCCCAACGTAAGAATTCTGTTGTTCTTAAACTCGCTTCCTCCTCCCCTCCGGAAACAGTAAGGGCCTCTGCACGTGAGCTGCTGCTGCACCACAGCCCTGAACATGGACGATCTGCACGCGGGGCACACCGCACGGCTGATGGCGGGGGTAATTGGGCAAAGGGCTTATAGCTCAGTGGCCAGCAGCGTCTTCCATGGCCTGTTTCTGTCTTCTCTCATCTGAATTCTCATCTCCCTGCGACGGTGAGCAGCTACACAGGGCTCCCTCCTTGCTTGGACAGACCTCGAATAAATCTAGTCTCAGGTAGTGCGCAATCCGGCTGCCAGAGAGTGGGTGAGTTCGGAGAACAGCTCCTCCAAGTGAGGATGGAGGTCATCACCCTCTCTCTTCACAGGAAGGAAATGCTTAGAGGCAGCCTGTCTGGACTCCTTTGTCTCTATTTTATCAAGTACTTCTATTGTTTTTCTTGTCTCACTATAAGATAAAATCTTACACACTGCAAAAAAAAAAAATTCAGAAAACAATGTAAAGAGCAAATTTTTGAAGATGGCCCTTCCCCTCACCGCCCCAAGATTGTTGTTATACACGTTCTGCTGTGCAAACTCATATGCACGCCACACACACGAGCAGCTTCCCCCAAATATGCACCATCCTTAGTGTTAGTAGCAGCATATTGAACGGATGCACTCAACAGTATGTTATCAATCCTCTAGTGATAAGTATTTTTTGAGATCCCAGCATACATACTTAAAATTTTTTTATTTTATTTTTATTTTCTATTGAGATATAATTGACAAAATTGTAATATATTTAAAGGATGTTAAAGTGTACACCATGACGATTTGATATACGTACCCACAATGTCGCTAATTCACACACCCATCCCCTCACACAGGCGTCCCTCCAGCATTTTGTAAGAATGCTTAAGATCTACTCTCTCAGCAAATTTCAAGTATACAATACAGTATTGTTAGCTACAGTCATTGTGCTGTACATTAGCTCTTTTTAACTGAAAGTTTGTACACTTTGACCAATCTCTCCCTATTTCCACCCCTCCCCTAGCCCCTAGTAACCGCCATTCTAATTCGGTGTTTCTATGTCTTTGATTTTTTGTTGTTCCACGTGTAAGTGATACCATGCAGTATTTCTCTCTCTCTGTCTGGCTTATTTCACTGAGCATAATGTTCTCCAGCTTCATCCATGATGTCACAATCAGCAGGCTTTTCTTCTTGTTGAAGCCTGAATAATATTCCATTGTGCATGTACCATATTTTCCTTATCCATCCATCAACAGACACTTAGGTTGCTTCCATTACTTGTCTATTGGAAATAATTCTCAGCATGTATTTTAATTCTTCAGAGGCCTTATTTTATTAAACCTAAGTTACTCATTAATACAATAGCTTGTTTTAATTTCCTACCATGCATTTATCATTACTTTATGTTTTTATGTTTACTCATTCATTTACTTGCTCATCGTCTGTGATTTTTTTTATAGATTATAAATGACATGAGATTAAGGACATTCTTTTGTTCATCCCTCTATCCCAAATACCAAGAACAGTGTCTTGCATAAAGAAAGGTTTCATAAACATTTGTAGTGTGGGTGGAAACGGAGACGGTGATGTCCTGTTTTGAGCAGAGAGTGTAAGACTATTGGCCAATACATCTGTCACTTCATCCTAGGAGCCTGTGGGGTCGATGAAGGTCATACCTTAGGGCAGAGAGCTGACTTGAAGGATGGGAGAAGCCAAGGCAATCATCTAACAGAGAAGTGTCATTTCAGGGAAGCAAAACCTTTGTAGGATCTCCAACAACAGTGGTGGAAATGTGAGGAGGAAGCGTTTCAGGCAATAACCACTAAAAACACGGTGGCGGGGACCCCCAGGCAGCTCAGCAGAGTTCTGTCTCCCTTCCCTTCCCCCTGACAGTCCCATCCTCAGCTGCCATGTCCCCGGGAGCTCAAAGTCCTAAATAGCCCCCCAGATATTTCACCACTGATGAAGATTTCCACCCAAATTGTTTTTGGCATTGACAAAGTTAGGTCCCAAGACCTGAGACCTAACCGGTCTTAGACTTGTACTAGAACGTTCTCTGAGAAGAAAAGAGCATAACCTGAGTACGTGGGGGAGGGTGGCACCAGTAAGATCCAAGAATCTTATCCTAAAATGCAGCACCCATCCCACCCAGCTCAGGTGCTCACCGAGTGCCTCTTACACAGCTGTACTAACTAGCATGGCCAGTTGTTCGCCCCCGGATGGCCCCGGGGAATTGCGGTAAGAGCGCCAGGCTGAGTGTGCGGGACACAGAACATGACCTGGATCCAGTGAGTTGTGGCAGGCCTGGGGATCCGTCCCAGCCAAGGTGACCAAGAGCACAGGGACAGAGAATGGGGTCTGCCCAGATGAGCACCTGGCCTGAGAGATGCAGAAGGGAGAGATCCATGTCCAGAAATGGAGCATTCCAGCACAGGCAGTAAATCACCAAGGAAGAGGGAGATAGGCGCAGGGCCAGGACTCCGACCCAGGAGTTTTGGGAACTGACGGGTGCAGATGAAGGGTGGAATCTGTCAAAACAAGGCCCGAGGACTGCTGATTGATTCAGGGCATGTGTTACCAATGCGCGGACTCTGGCAAGGATGGGAAAGTCAGCTTAGGGAGCTTTCCACGGTGCGGCTGCGTCTTGGGTTCGGGGTGGTTGGAGGCAGGCCTCGGTGCATGGTCTCCGTAGGAGGCCAGTGTGGGATGGCCCGAATTTCAACATTTCATCTCAGCAGGCCTGTGAGGAGCTCCCCATACCGGCTTGGCAAAAACAGCAGGTTACCGCCTGATGGTTTTCTTCCTTCCTCAGTAAGAGAACTGCTCTTTTATTAGGGCAACAATAGCTCAGGGTAAGAACTAGCTTTCTCGGGCGCCTGGGTGGCTCAGTCGTTAAGCGTCTGCCTTCGGCTCAGGTCATGATCCCAGGGTCCTGGGATCGAGTCCCACATCGGGCTCCCTCCTCGGGGGGAAGCCTGTTTCTCCCTCTCCCACTCCCGCTGCTTGTGTTCCTGCTCTCGCTATCTCTGTCTCTGTCAAATAAATAAATAAAATCTTTAAAAAAAAGAACTAGCTTTCTCAGCCCCCTCTCAGCTGTGTGGAAGGAAGCTCTCCGTAACCCTCAGCCATACAGAAGACGTGTCCAAACAGGGCACTCTTCTGCGGCAGAACCAGGAAGGTTGGGGGGTTGAACTTTTTTCCTCCTTTTCCTTCTTTATGTTGGTAACAGCTGTAACTGTTAACACCCATCTTGGGCCATGAAGTGACCTTCAGACTAGAAGCCGTAACCGGAAGGCGTACTAGAAATCGCGTAGAACAAACAGAGAGAGAGTACGGGCCCAGATGAACAGGGAGAGCTACCATCCCAGTCATGACGTGCCTTGCTCTGAATTTACTTTCTCTGTTTGCATGAGAAAGAAATAACGTCTGTTTTGCTTTAGTCACTGTTAACCTGATTTTTCCATTATGTGCAGCATTCCCTAATCTCAGTTGATACAGACGGAGTAAGGGTGGACCTATAATCCCCACCTCCTAGGGCTCATGGCCGGATACAGTCGTCTTCCCTTGACTGTGTGGCCAAAGCAGAGAATGGAAGAGGTGAAGGGATGCATTTCTGTGTTTATGCTGCACTCGGAAGGCTGCGTCTTACAAGCAGTCACTCTGGACACTCTCACCCTCGCGATCCTTGCACAAGTGGCTATGTTGGAAGGCCCACCTGCAAGGAGCTCAGGGTGGTGTCTAGGATCTGAGAGTGGTCTGCATCCAACAGCCAGCAGCGAACCAGGGTCCTCAGTCCTGCAGCCAAAGGGAAACGGATCCTGCTGCCAACCTGAGTCAGCTCAGAAGTGAATTCTTCCCCAGGGAGCCCCCAGACATTAACAGCACTCAGCCCACACTGTGCTTACGGCAGTTTGAGATCCTAAGCAGAGAACCTAGGCAGGCTGTGCCCAGACTTCAGACCTCCAGAGACTGCGAGAGTATGAACGCGTGTGTGGGGGGCGGGGGGTGGCGGGGGGCAGTGGCAAACTGCGAATGCAAGGAATCTAGACTTAACCTGTGGTTCTCAAAAGTTTCCATGGCAGTAGTTTGCCTTAGCCTACAAGTTTATCGTTTCATTATCTTATAGGATGTATGTGTATGGAGTTCACAGGTCCTTAGTTTCACCTATAATGTGACAAATATTAAATAAACATTAAAAAGTGAAAGTGTGATCTTTGTCCCCACGAAGTCTGTGCAATGCTTTTGCACACTCACAAGGCCTTCACCAAGTGCAAGCAGAAAGGTCATAAGGGCCGTGCGGTTTCAAGAACAGTGGACTGAGACCCTCCTTTCTTTTGCACGAAAGCAATGCTGGACAAAAACCTGGGCATTTTGAATTAAGGCACTTTTTATACTTAAAAAGGAAAAAAAAACCCACAGATTCACATCTCCCTGAAGACATGAGGAAGACAAGTAAACACTGAGATTTTCAGACAAAAGGGTGTCATGGAAGTGCAGAACATTATTATTAATTAGCATAGTTGTGAAATGTTAGGTTCCAAGGAGAGAAAAATCTTGGAACAATTATGAAAGTCACTGTATAACACTCAGATTAAATAAGCATTTCTCTTAAGGAAAACAAAACATTGACTATTCTTTTGATTTTCCAGATATGAGAAATCCAGTTCTCTAGCTCTCACGTAACACTCAATGGTGTTGAAAAAATTGCAGATGACCCAGTAAACATAGAGAGCTCCTAACAGTGTCACCCCAATCAAATGCATTACATTAACTCAAACGTGACTGCTGCTGGTGTAATAACAAAACACAAATGTCATCAAGAATCAGGAGATGCTTTCACTTCCTTTTGAGTTCAAAAGTGAATAAATTCTACATAGTAAAGCAACTTGTAAGCCACTGTTTCCCCACAAGTTACATTTGGGGGATGAGGCTGATGAGTGTTGGTATTTAATTTTTTTTTAAGTTTTAAGAACTAGAAGTTCTAAGTATGGTAATTACCCACATCCCCCATGTCCCAACCAGAGACAAAATATATGAAGAGCTAGTTATCAGTCCTGTATTTATAACTAAAATAAATCTTTTGACATGCAGCTTAATTACCTAGGCTTAAGAGTATTTTTCCAACTAGGAATCTTACAACTACAAGCTTGCCTCAAATATGACACACACCCATCTTTGCTTCTTCCTCCATGTCCACCCCGCTGCAAGCAACAAATAACTGGAAAAATTGACATGCTGATCCTTAAATATTCCATATGGTTCGTGTTTGAATGGAAAAACGCATTGGCCAGCAACTGTAGGTCTGAAGTTGGTTCCATAAGCCTGGTGGTTGGTGGGAAATTCCTCCATATTCTGGTAATTCTAGGTTCACCACCATGCTTGGCTGTCAGTGGTGCTATGGGCCGTTCACGTTTGTATCTTTGAAGGAAATTATGTAGTGGGCAGTGAGGGGAAGCATTGTGCCATTTGCCTCGTACCAACATGTAGTGGGATATAAGATTAGTATTACAAAAATTAAATTCCCACATGCTTCTGAGTGTCTGACAAGGGGTAACATACAATGTATTTTGTGCCAGATTACGCCTCTTTCCTGAGCTCGGGACTCTGATCACTTTTGAGTATGATGCTTTATGTTAAATAATTATCTATATTCATGATAATAGTTCAATGTTGGGGGCACTTGGGGGAGGGCTCAGTCGGTGAAGTGTCTGCCTTCGGCTCAGGTCATGATCCCAGGGTCCTGGGATTGAGCCCAGCATTGGGCTCCCTGCTCAGCAGGGAGTCTGTGTGTCCCTCTCCCTCTCTCCCGGCTTGTGCTCTCTCTCTCTCATTCAGTCTCTCGAATACATAAATAAAATATTAAAAAAAGGTAATAGTTCATTGTTACATCTTAATTTATATAGACTTTAAAAAAAGATCATGCTGAGTCTTCTAGGAGGAGTAGAATGGCTCAAGAATCCTAAAGTGGAAAACAAAAACAAAAACAAACACGAAAACACCTCAGAAAAAGAATTCAGGAACGTAGGTGAAGGACAGCATCCTTATGAGAGAGAAAGAGAAGTTGGCCCAGTGGCTGCTGGAGACCAAAGAGGTAGTCAGGTTGCATTCCACAGATTATCCGGAAAGTTATATACTTTCCATGAAAAATATTACTGACAATACAGATACTCTGATCTGTACATTATTTGGTCACTTGTAGAGGAGTTTCTCATCCATTATCTTAAGTTTGAAACTCATTATGATCTTGTGCAGTTGACATTAATCATTCCATCAAAGGCGTTCGTGGTCATACACTCATAGGTGGCTTCTCCAAGTGTTCTGTTTTTAATGAGTGCATTTTACTGTAAATAAGATATTCCAAAAGAGTTTGCTTTAAAATACAAGATCATGGAGTGTTTTTTATGTCTTCTTGTTTATTGTTTTAAGAGTGTCCTCTAATATTGCATTATTCATTTACTTACTTATACTTCTGATAGATCTTTTCTGCATATTTATTCCATGGAGATTCTGAGGGAAGAAACCATGTCTCCATCACTGCATCTAACACAAAGCATGGCACATTGTAGGAAGTCTATACTATTGCTTTTAGCAGTGGGCCAAAGGGCCCCTCGACATATCTGTGTGTGTGGGTGTGCATGCATGCACACTCACACACACATAAATAAAATCAGTGTAAAGGCAAAGAAGAGTTTAAGTAAAATTCAAGAAAGGGACCCCTGCATCACTACCAGCCTCCTTACAATGTCCACGCTCATGATCACTCCACTTGATATAATAAGAAACGCAGGAAGGGCTTGGAGAGCTCAGAGCTTCACAGTTTGGGAGACAGTGTCTCGTGGGCTAAATATGGAAGTAACAAATGAATAGCACATCCTAATCTGAGTGTTCTTGAGCAGTGTTTCTCAAAGCTTCATCAAAGATTTTTCAGATACAGATCCCAAGTTGGGTGGGGTGGATCCCAAGAGTCTTCGTCTTCTAGCAAGCTCCCAGGTGGTGCTGAGTGCTGGTTCCATGCAGATCACACTTTCAGACCTGAAAGACTGGCTCTTTCCATGACACTGCGCTCTTCTCTCTCCTTTCTGTAGCTGCTGTCATTTGTACCAGTATTTTATCTCTTACATTTGTCATATCTTGTGTCCTTATTTTTTTTTATTTTCTCACATATAAATATATCACTCTTCAATAAAGCATGTGATAAAGTTCTGTTGACTAAATGAGCTATGTTGTAGGAATCTGAAGACATAGTTTGTGTCATGTGAGCCTTTGATCTCTTAAATGCTGACAATGTAGAATATATAGAATCTGAAAATTAAGCAATTTTTAAATGATAGACTGGAATAACATTTGAGCTGATCGTTTTGGCAATCCAGAGAATATAGCTGGTAACTATCCTGTACCACAGTGAGAAGTAGAATGGTGTTCAGGGAACCTGGACTGGGGAGTGGCGGGGTTCAAGGCTGAGTCAAAGAACAGAGGGCACCTCTAAGTCAAACCAGATTCACAAGGCACCTGAAGCTGAGATTCTAGTGTCATTACCCACCTGCTATATTTGTCAGCTTTATCAATCCTGACAGCTGCAAGAAAGCAGTGAAGGTTTGACATCAAGGTTTCCAGAAGGACACCCAACTGAGGTTCCAGAGCCCAACGCTCAGTTTCCTGACCCCTGGACTTCTCACCAGGGTTCCTGACACTGCCTCAAGATTCCAGAACTATATTAGGTCTACCTGAGACAAAGATCTTAAGCAAACACAAGGACACAATTCACCCTGCTGTTTGCACAACAGATTAAATAGTGAGAGACACAAGTAAGATTGTGTCTTTGCTATAACCTCCAAGTCGTGTTTGCTTAGGATATCTTTATGTAGTCTGGGTGGTTTGGGTTGGATTTAAGAGGGCTGTCTTGAAAGTATGTTGGAGGATGTGAGGGCAATCTGGATGCGACATCTGTCATCCCATTGATTGTCAGGGTTGATTCGGCTGATCTAGCTGGCTAGGCGGGTGTCCTCTTCCTCCCTCACCCCTCCATGTGTGTCCCTCCCAAAACTGTGTGCTCGGTCAAAGAAGACAACCTTCCCTGATAGAAGAGGACCGTTCTTTGGTCAAGGGTATACGAGTAGCAGCGCTTGCCTGCTAGAACCTCCAAACAAGCTCTCAAGGTCCATTTGTAGGAGAATGGAGGGTAGTCAAGCTTCCAAGACTCCAGACACACCCAAATGAGGCGCTGCATGTGGCTGGCTGCCTTTTAAGAAAGAGAGAGAGAGGGAGGGAGGGAGGGAGGAAGCAAGCAAGCAAGCATGTTGGACTGCTCACATCAAGGACAAGACAAGGGATGAAGGGTGGGAATGGGATGTCATGGTCTTCGGCCTAGGAAGGGGCTTCCCATCTTAGTGAAATTGGGGAGCCAGGCCATGTCACGGAGACCTGGGGTGGACGCCTACAGCTCTCACCTCTCAGTCTGCCAACCAAACACTGATCAGAAGTTTGATTTAAAAAACTGTTCTAGTAGCTAATAATTTTCAAATTTATGATCTAGTTTTTCTTCTTAGTGTGGAAGTCTTACTGGTTTAAAATGAACATGCCGTTCAACTCACAAGATAAATTAGCCTGAGAAAGATGCACTGCCTAAAATGGACAAATGCTGGGATGTTTACATTTTATGCTTCTGTGATCTATTAGGTGCACAGAGCAGCACTTTCTTTCTCGTAGGATGTAAAAACAAAACATCTCAAAAACAAAGCAGTGATAAATAGTTATTTGACAAGACAACAGTGAAAAAATAAATAACTGAGTCAGTGATTTCAGATGTTTTTTGGACAAACCCAACTGCTCCTTTCAGCGATTCCAAGTTACTACTTGAAATATTTATGTATTTATCGACTTGGATTTAGACTTAAATCTAAGTTGGTAAATTTAGTTTTAAGCCTCTATTTTCATACAGATATTTGAAAGATGTAAATGTTCAAACAGAGGAGTATAACTTCCCTAAATGGACTTTCCCCGTACATTCAAGGTATCAGCAACATGATTAAATATGACCAATCAGATTCCCTCATTTTAAGAGGAAATAGGGCAATTCAAGTCACAAATAACTATTCTACAGGTTGTAACTTACTTGGAGGAGAATATACCATTTGGGAGGAAAAGACCATTTTGCTTAAGTTTCTTGGTTTGACAGCAATGCTGACCATACCAAAACATGTTTCAACAAAATATCCTGATGGAAATTCAAGAAAATGGAAAATGGACTTAAGTGGATTTAAATTATCAATATTTTTATTAAAGAATAATAGGGAAAATCAACTAAGCTATCACCTTTTCTACTTTTTAAATTTGGAATAGTAATATTAGTTTAAAGAAGTTTCACTGTGTACAGTGTTTTGTGAATAAGAGCAAATGGTTCAAGACAACTCTTGTGAACAGCTTTATTTGAAATCAACTCCTTATATAAGAAAAAGAACAAAATATGAGATTTTATTTGATTTTTTTCTCAAAGGAAGTTATCCTTTTGATAAAATTTACAATCCATTTTAGGTAAAATGGGTTCTTCTAAGTTACTTTATGTGATACTTGGCTAGACATTATCAGGCATTCATTAAAAAAGCATTTGATATATCATTGATACCAAGATAAATATCTAGAAGGGAAACAAGATTAACACAAGAAACTACAAGCAAAATGCTGAAGTCCATAACATAGATTCAGTAATTAATATGGAAAAGAAGAAAGATACTAGCACCAGCTGGTTTGATCAAAAATAGCTTTCTTACGGATTAGTACCCAGATCACCAAGTTACTCTACTTCTGATCTGTTCTTTGTATAGATATGAATAATACATTAAACGTACTTTAAGTTAAGTTTGTCTGTCAGAGCTATAACACTATTCTGCCTAGATCAAAGGCCATCCCAGCACAGAGTGCATCTGGGGTGTGGACACTAGTGAGTCAATCACCTGTTGGGTCTGCTGAGCAGCTCCGGAGGGCATGGAGAGCATGGACTCAGGAAACCACAGACACCCGCCTCTCCAGCTGTGTTAATTCAAGCTTCAGGAAGACAAAGGAAATTCTTTACTTAACCATTCCTTTTAATTTCCTGGATTCTCTTACTTTTGACTTGCTGCTGGGAAGGACAATAAAGGGAGAGTCTACAAAAGGGACTTACAGCTCCTGGGGTATCACCCCCAGTGTATCGCATCCTGGGTCTCCTTGTTGGGCTCCCGCCTGTACCCTCATCCTTACTCCTACATTCTGTTACCTTTCCTCCTTCTTTCTCTCCTCCCTCCCTCCTTCCCCTCCTTCCTTCCCTCCTTAGTTCTTTTTTTTCTCACAAATCAAATACATGACTGAACACCTTCAGAAACTTGGCTTTCAGAATTGGAAAGGCAGCAAAAAAGTCTTCAGAAAAGCCCTGAGTTTGAAAATCATGAATAGTTTCCATTGAGATTCTTTAAAAAAAATTTTTTGATTTATCTATTTGATAGAGAGAGCACAAGCAGGGGGAGCAACAGAGGGAGAAGCAGACTCCCTGCGGAGCAGGGAGCCCGATCTGGGACTCCATCCCAGGACCCTGAGATGGTGACCTGAGCCGAAGGTAGACGCTCAACCTACTGAGCCACCCAGGCACCCCATACCATTGAGATTCTATTATTTGCTGGCTGTACGACTCTGGCCTGGTCCTCTCTTTCCTTATCTGTAAAATGAAAATAAAGTTTTCTATAAGCTTGATGTGAATATTAAGTGATAAAATATATCTGAAAGCACTCTTGAAACTTCAAAATCTTGCACAAATTAAGGAACTACTACTTTAACTACTACTTGTATATGCCCTCCAACCAGATATCACCTGGGCCTTGATGACTAGGATGCTTTTTAGGATGCCACATTTTCCTAGCAAAATGCCAGCAGATGTTACTCTTAAAGTTTACTTCTATTTATTTATTATTATTTTTAACCATTAGATGTTTTTACTTCATACCAACCTTACATTTAGTCTAAAAAACAAATAAAAAACTTGCATGAAGTGTTACTAAAACGCTAACCAAATCATTTTACCATAAACCTAGTACATGCATTTCAAGATTCCAGTGTTAGGAATTTTGTCAAGAAAGGCTTAATCATCAATAACACTATAGAATAGAGCACAGGAGTGCATGTCATTGTGTGATCCTTGCCTCTTACCCTCAGCTTTATGTCAGAATACAACTGACAGTTCTTCCAGGTTCTGAACCCCCAGGGACCCCCTCTCAACCCCAGGAAGCACAAAAGATGCCCTGTCACACAACTTTGTATAAGTTGTCATAAAACAAAGCCTGAGTTTTCTTACCTTTCTATAGGTATAGGTCAATTATTTGATAAATACTAAAACACTTCTAGGAATTCATTTTATGAGTTTGTTTACCAAACACATTTTGGAGGAACTGACTACACGAGAAATTCCTTCGGAACTTGGTCCACAAATTCACTTAACAGGTTGGAAATTTAAAACCTGTGAGAACATGAGGAAGTGGGGAATCCCTAATCCTAACATGTAATTATTAAAGGGATATATACACACACTAAAAAGTTTTGCTCACAGAAGACACAAACTATAAAAAAGGTATATGCTTTCTGAGTCGAGACAAAGAGCTAGCTGATATCCTTCTTTGTTTCCTGAGCACCACAGCTAAGATGAAGTTAGACCCAAATTCACGGTCTATTTCTATAACCAAAAAAATTGAAGATTAAAAATTTAATTTGTTTTACTACATAGTTTCCAGCCATTAATTGAGATGTAATGATGAAAGATTAAATTGCCTTAAAAGGGGGGTTGTAATAGCAGCTATCAAAGCAATATTCAAGCATGATTTCAAGGATGCTTTCAGGTGTAGAGTTAGCCTTCTTTGTCAGAAGTCTTCACAATTTCATCAAAAACGTCATCAACCGACTTAGAGGCATCTATTTTCTTGACTTTCCCCGTTTCTTCGTATAAGTCAATAATTGGCGTTGTTGACTGAAGATAGGTCCAAATTACCTTTTCCACACTCTCTGTTGTCATCACTTCTACCAACTACTCTTTCTCCTCTCAAGACATCGTTCAATACAGATCTCATCGTTACAGTAAAAAAACAGAACCAAAGACACACCTGCCTTCCCATCCATGGTCTTGTTCCAACCTTGAAGGTTGTCTTGATTTCTTGGAACCCATCAATCAAGATTTTTTTCTTCTGAGCATTGGCAGCCACTGTCCGATCCATTTACCTATTTAACAAACTGATGGTTATCTCAACTGGCACCATCTTTCCATCTGTAATGTACTCGACCTTGGGTTCTTTTCATCATGAAGAAGTTCTCCTGCAGAAAGGTGTCTGTCACCATATTTTAGGTCACTGGTTTAGGGTAAAGAAGATGTAACTCAGGAACGGACAGATGCATAGCTCCAGGGCACAGAGCTTCCACGCCCTCCCCAGGTGAGGGTCTCCTGAATCTCCACGTGTTCACCAACACAGCTAAAGTAAATGAACACCTTTTAAGACTTATAACTACACTTAAAAATTTGAACAATGTGGGATCCAGGGAGCAAGATGGCAGAGGAGTAGGAGACCTGGATTTCGTCTCCTCTCAGGAATTCAGCTGGATAGGGATCAAACCATTCTGAACACCTACAAACTCAACAGGAGATCGAAGAAAAGAAGAGCAACAACTCTCTCATCAGAAAAGTGACCACTTTCTGGAAGGTAGGACGTGCGGAGAAGTGAATCTGAGGCGATATTCGGGAGGATAGACGGCGGGGGAGGGGCCTCCGTCGGCCGCTTCTGGCAAGTGATAGAACCACGGAGCACAAAATCGGAACTTTTTTTTTTTTTTTTTCAGGTGGAGGTTTTTATTCAGCTGATTTTTTTTTTATTCTTATGTTAATCCCCATACATTACATCATTAGTTTTAGATGAAGTGTTCCATGATTCATTGTGCATAACACCC
>NC_138379.1:94975963-94987049 GCF_054177405.1 Leptonychotes weddellii | reverse complement strand
AAAAAAAAAAAAAAGCCACAGTTTGGAGAAAATGTTATTTATTTGTCAGCCCAGAGAACACACGGTCTCCCAAGGCATCACTAAGAACTTCAGCAGTGGCTCTTCCCTACAGACCAAGGCTGATAGCAGGAGAAGCCCTTGGGGTGTTGAGTTCACCGATCGCAATGGGGATGCTAGGCACTGAGACAGCAGTGGGCAGATGACGACATGTAACAATCACAAGACAGGTGGAGGCAATTATCATAACGTGTGGCAAAGTTAGAAACGTCATCCGGTTGTGTCTGAGCTACAGAGAATTATGGATTTGGCGAACACAATACGGTGTTCTTGTGGGCAAAGTAGGCAGCCAGGAAGGGTAATACTCAATCTGCACATCAAAAGAAATCAAGAATTAAATCATCAGAAGGCCAAAGGAACTCATCACTATAAATTCACAGTGTTTTACGTAGCTTCTAGATCTCAGCCAATTTTCAGACCCACTTTCTTTGAAAAAGAGGCTGGATCTCCACGAGGAAGGACACATCTATACCATGGCACAGTTATGTTTTGGACCGTTTTCCCCAGAGTATCTACAGCCATTTACTTGAGCAACTGTGCTTCGAGACTATTAGACACAGGGCTCAAATTCACACTGATACCTAGAGACCCAAAGCATCGTCATAGTCCCACTCTTAGAGTGGCAGCATATGGAAGCTGGATAATAAAACAGTCCAGGACCCATATGGTGGTCACTTTCCTGGTCACCAAGTCTATAACTAAAACGTCATTCTTAGCAATTGGCATAAACCCCATATTGGTTTCTTGACCTCTGGGGTGAGAAGCACCAATGAGAAGCTTCTAAAACTATACCCTCTCCCCAGCCAAGATAATAAACCACGTCGGAGGTAAGTGATGGCATCTTTAATGCTATCCGTAGAGACTTAAAAGATGCAGGGGAGCTGGTCTTCATTCTACTTCTGCTTGGCATCCCTGCAAGCTTGGAAGTACAGGGGAGTTTGTAGTGAGTAGGACCTTCGATCATTCACTTAACAGTCTCCTCTGTCCTAATAGATAGATACATTTAAGCTATAAATTTCCTTCTAAGGTAGATCAAGAATTCAAACTTAGAACAGCTCAAACACCATAAAGGAAAACATTTATCATAAGGAAAATTAATTTAAGTCACCTCCATGCTAAAAGATAATGATCATTGCATGACATCCCATTTTCAGGTTCCACTTCAATAAATGTTCATTAATTGCCAACCACACATTACAGTAGGTACTAGGTGTACAATGATAACTGACGTGAGTCTGACTGAACTTTCAATATAAGGGAAAGCATAGAAAAACAGTAAGGAATACAGACCAGAGAACATGCACTTATAATACAACAAACTGTGCTAGCTGGGGGTCCCAAGGAACCTCTACCCCTGAGTTGGATGGATATGGAGCGGATAGTGAGGGACCCAACCAGAGGTAAGTGGTAGATGTTCTAGGAAAGAAGTCGAGAAAACTGTTTCAGGCAGAAATCACAATATGGACAAAGATACAGAAGGAAGAAACAGTGTGGTAGATGCCAGAGACAGTTCGAGGCAGCCACTCCTCTGTCCTCAAATTGCCAGGGGTAGCTTTCTACTAGAGCTGCTCTTGCGTGATGTTTCTCTTTCACTTAAGAGAGGAAGAGAGCCTATCTGAGGAGGAACTCTGAGAGAAGCGAGTGAGCATGCAAAGCTCAGGTCTTAGCATCTCTCCCTCCCTCCCTCCCTACCTTTTTCTCTTTCCATATCTACTTCCTTTCAGGAAAGGGTGCTCTGACTTACCTTGTGTAATAAACAGGTTAGAGCTCAGGCCAGCTTTTTAGAGGCCAGTTCAAAGGCTTGTCTGTCTCTGGAAAGCCTGTCTGCATGCTGGCCTCTCTCCCCATCAGATTGGTCGTCCCAGAATCAAGACTTGTGGGGAGAAGGTTTTAGGAAGGCTAACAGGGGCTCTGAAGACACAGTCTCTAATCCAGTGTTTTCCCAAGATTAAAACAAATAATCTCTCTCACACCTTTGTGTATTTTCTCAACTGAGTCTCCACGAGCATAAAGGAGAGTTGAAATCTAATTAGCCAGTATTTCTCTAAACCCCTTCAGGTATTAGTACTGGTAGGATGTGAACTCTGAGGGAGGCGTTTTCAGAAATGACACTGCCAAGGTCAGAAAGTTGCCTTCAGGGTGCCTGGAGGGCTCAGCCGTTAAGTTGTCTGCCTTCGGCTCAGGTCATGATGCCAGGGTCCTGGGATGGAGCCCCGTGTCGGGCTCCCTGCTCCGCGGGAAGCCTGCTTCTCCCTCTCCCCCTGCTTGTGTTCCCTCTCTCGCTGTGTCTCTCTCTGTCAAATAAATAAATATAATCTTTAAAAAAAAAAAAGAAAGTTGCCTTCACAGGTGCTCACGGCCGTGTTGTCTTACACTGAGGGGGCCATCTTTAATCACAGCATCCTGGCCCCTGGTGATCTCCCACCTGTTTCACTGACATGTGAGCTATAAAACCCTGACATCCCAACAGATGCTAACTACATGGTGCCGCTCTTTCAGGTTTCCCAGTCACACCCCTTGCACAACTCTCTTGTCAGCATCTCAAACCCTTCTTATTTTGAGCAGTAGATGGCGAAGCAATCAGTAGCGAAATAGGATCAACATAGTGATGCAGGAGCCCCCAGTCTTGCCCTGCACAGTTAGTTAGAAAGCTATCCAGGGGGGCGCCTGGGTGGCTGAGTTGGTGGGGTGTCTGACTCGGTTTCAGCTCAGGTCACGATCTCAGGTCATGATCTCAGGGTCATGAGATCGAGCCCGTGTTTTGTGTTGGGCTCTGCGCTCAGCGGGGAGACGGCTTGAGGTTTTCTCTCTCCTTCTGCCCCTCCCCACTCCCCGCATGCATGCTTTCTCTCTCTCTCATAAAAAAAAAATAAAAAGCTATCCATGAACAAAAACAGCTCGGGGAAGAACTCTGAAGTCCACGTAAGAAACTTGAGCAACACAATGAAAAAACAAACAAACAAACCCTGAAAATAATCACACAAGAAGCAGAGGAAGATAGCTTTGTTTTGCCCGCATTGTCCCATCCACCAAGCGGGCCCTGCTGAGCAGCAAGAGGGAACTCCCCAGTTAGAAAGAATTCTCTTTCCAGGAAAGGACAGGATGAGCGGGGTGAGCAGCCCAGCTTTCTGGGGCAGTGCACAAAGGCCTTGCTTCAGCTTCTCCAGCTGAACAAAGGCAACACACAGGGAGAACGAGGAGCGAGGCCGAGCGGCTCAGGCTACCAGAAGCCGCCGCGTGGTGGGACCCTGCCCTGCGGACCAGCCCAGCAGCTCCAGCCACTGAGAAAACCAAGACAGAACAACTGCTGACCCATAGCCCTGAAAGTCCAAACTCTATCAGTCAGGCAAGAAAAAGAAAAGCAAAACTGTCTTTGTTTGCAGACGACATGATCTTACATATAGAAGATCCTCAAGCTCCACCCAAATACTGTTGGAACTAATGAATGAATTCAGGGGTCACAGGATACGAAACCAACATAACAAAAGTCAGTTACATTTCTATACAATAGAAATTATCTAACAATAAAATATTTGAAAAAGAAATAAAGAAAACTGTCCCATTCTTAATAGCAACAAAAACAATAAAATATGTGGGAATAAAACTAACCTAGGAAGGGCAAGATACCTACAATAAAAACCACAAGACTTTGATGGAAGAAACTGAAGACACAAAAAATGGAAAGATACCTCATGTTCACAGATCAGAAGAATTAATATTGTTAAAATCTCCACACTAGCCAAAGCCATCTGTAGATTCACTGCAATCCTTATGAAAATCCCAAAGACATTTTTCACAAAAATAGAACAAACAATTCTAAAATTTGTATGGAACCACAAAAGACTCCAAATAGCAAAAGCAACTATGAGAAAAAAGAACAAAGCTTAAGATATTGAACTTCCTGATCTCAAAACTATACTATGGTAATCAAAACAGTATGATATAGATAAAAACAGACCCACAGACCAAAAGAACAAAATCGAGAGCCCAGGAATAAATCCTCATGTATAGCATCAACTAATATTTGACAAGGGGGTCAGGAGTACTCAATGGGGGAAGGACAGTCTCTTCAGTTGGGGGAAACTGGATAACCATGAGCAGAAAGATGAGACTGAACCACTACCTACACCACTCACAAAAATTAGTTCAAAAAGATTACAGACTTAAATATAAGACCCAAAGCCATAAACTTCTAGAAGAAAACAGCAAAAAAGCTCCCAGAAAACATAGAGGAAAAAGTGATTTTGTCAATGATTTTATAATATAACAGCAAAAGCACAAACCACAAAGCAAAAATCAACAAGTGGGATGACATCAAACTAAACAGATTCTGCAGAACAAAAGAAATAATCAACAAATGAAAAGGCACCTTATGTAATGGAAGAGAATATTTGCAAATAATGTATCTCATAAGGGACTAATATCCAAGCTATATGTAACAAACAACTCAGTAACAACATCAACAACAAATGTAATTAAATACTGGGCAGGGGACCAAATAGGCGTTTTCTAAGGAAGACATCCAAATGGCCAGCAGGTACATAAAAAGGCCCGGGACCTCACTCATCATCAGGGAACTGCAAACCAAAACCACAGTGGGATGTCACCTGACACCTGTCAGAATGGCTAGGATCGAGAGGACAAGAGGCAGCCGGTGCTGGTGAGGACGTGGAGGACAGGGAAGACCACCCACTGTTGGGAAGAGTGTAATTGGTGCAGGCACTGTGGAGAACAGTGTGGAGGCTCTTCATGGGTAAGATAGAATAGCATCACTCTCCTTCAGTGTTTTGTGAGGGATTAAATAAAAATATATGTACAAAGTCTAGCAGAGTTTCTGGCAAACAGTCGTTCTCATTGGCTGAACACCATTATTACTAAGGCCCTGGGATGCTGGAGAGGTTGGAGAGAACAAGGCAGCTAATTGAGTGAATGTAGGCTGTGAGTTTCAGGAGATCCACATAACCTGCAGGTGTTGGTTTGGGTGGGATAATCCACCAGCACAGGAGAGAGCAAGTATGTAGACATTCAGTCTGAATATCCTCCGTCATGCAGATGGATGTGGCATAAACAGTTTCTGAGCTCAAGACAGGCGTCTGAGCTGGAGGCAGGAGTCATCGTGTGTAGGAGACTGGGGAAACCACGCGTGTGGATGATGAGTAAGGACGGAGGGCTGGAGAGGAGGCTTCAGGAACGTGGCATTTAGAGGGAAAAGAAGAAAGGCAGCTTGAAAGGCCAGCTTCTGTTTTGGACTCTTGCCCTGGAAAGAATAATACCTATTCAACTGGAGAACAGTCCCGCTGTTTCCCATGTATGGGAGGCATGAAAAGGAAGATTTTGAACCTTGCTTCAAGAAAAAGGAGACAGGATCTGAAAGATGCTGTTCCGATAAAACCAGTTATTCCTCTGACTCTCTGTAGCATAAACAAAAACCTCCGTTGAGTCACCAGAACATACCCTGTTCTAGAGAGACCACACAACCAGGAACAAAACAGAGCTAGACAGCCCCGTGCACACACTCACTTCCCCCTTGGAGACATGGGCTTTGTCCTACCTGAAAGGACTGCCTTTGATGGTAGGGAGCTGCTAGTCCCTGGAGAAATTAATTACAGATAGAAAGCCCTTTCTCAGGGAGCGTTGTGAAGGCACTGCGCCATGGGTAATTTCATGTCGACTGGGCAGGGCTCACATCCCCTCCGGGTGTTGCCATGAAAGCGCTTCCCCAAGAGGGTGGCGTCGGCAGCCCTGCCGTCAGCAATGCGGGCAGGCATCATCCCACGTGTTGAGGGCCCACACGGAACAAAAAGGCAGGGACGGGGCACATGTGCTCTCTGCTTACGCTGAGATGCCCATCTCCCCTGTCCCCGGACTTTGGCATTCCCCCTTCTTAGGCCTTTGGGCTCAGACTGGGACTCACATAACAACGTTTTATTACTCACATATATTAGCTTTTTAAAAATATATATATTTTTTATTTATTTGAGAGACAAGGAGCAGGGGGAGCAGCAGAGGGAGAGGCAGACTCCCCGCCGAGCAGGGGCTCGATCCCAGGACCCTGAGCTCATGACCTGAGCCGAAGGCAGGTGCTCGACAGACTGAGCCACCCAGGCGCCCTGCATATATTAGCTTTTCTGAAGTATAAAGAGTTTGCAATTATTAACATTTTCAGAATTACTAGAAATGGATACGAAGGAATCACCAAAATTAGATGTCTGAAATCTTTATAAGTACTTCATAGAAAAAAAAATTTTTTAAATGCCTTTACGTTAGAAACGCAGGTGGAACACCACCAATATTTAGCAAGGTGAAGGCATAGTATGCAGCAGTAGGCATTTTGGGAATTCACTGTGTTGCTCATTTAGCACAATTAGTCACCAAGGGCGTGAATGGGAGGCTCCACCAATCAGTGCGCTCAGGGCTCATAACAGGATTGAGAGCAGGCTTTGGACAGTGTAGAGATGTTGGAAGAACAGCTCGAACATCTTTGACATGGAAGGAAGGTGGCTCTCTAAGGAAAATTGTTTAAAAGTTTTCGTTCCCATTTGACACTGTTGTTCATATTTCCATTCAAACCACGAAAAAATAGACGTTAAAAATTGAAATAGCATGACATGATACACATCTTTCATATGTGTTTAAAAGTTAATGAGATTCTTACTTAGATGCAGAAAACCAAATCAACTTCAGCAAAGTGATGAGGATCATTTGGGGGTTTAGCCACAGACATAATTTATTGGTTACTTTAGTCACCAAGAATTTTCAAGGTTCCTCTTTGCAGCAGTTAGATGAGAATCAGCCCAAAGAAAGTAAGGTAGGACAAAAAAAAAAAAAAATCAGTAATACTGTTCAAACAACTAGGTGAGCCAACAACAACAAAGAATTAGCTCAAAGAAACGTGTTTGCAAATAGATTGCTCTCATTTGGATGCTGCTTTACAGAAGATCGTGGCTTAGTTCCTGGGACATGGTGAAGGGACGGTCTCCCCTGCAGGTCCCCGCTAGGACAAGCAGGGAGATAGCACACTCAGACTGAGGGACACATGCAGGGAATGAATGCTTTTCTACGGCGTTGCTAGGGTGTTGAAAAGTCACCGGTGGTGGTGTGCATGGTCCATACTGACACTAGGAAATCTAAGGCCCCAGGTAGCTAGCTCCACAGTCAGTGTAATCATACTTGTTGACTTAGTGGTTGTGAAATGAGAGAAAATATTATTTGTTGGTCTCTGCCCCCAGTTCCTGATACAGAGCCCCCAAACCCTTGAAATTTCCTGAGTGATAGGATCAATTTCCTTCTAATAAGGTGACTATCATTGGGCTACCTGATAACTTCAGGATGAAGGCTGACTGCCAGAAGGACCAAGCCATGATTAGGAGCTTGGAACCTTTGGTCCTACGCCCAACGTCCAGGAAGGGGAGAGGGGCTGGAGATTGAGTTAATGATCGATCATTCTACATAATGAAGCCTCCGTAAAAATCCCACCAAGGATGGAGTTTGGAGAGCTTCCAGTGCTGGGAGGGTGTACATGCTACAATCCAGCTCAATGGGGATAGAAGCCCCTGTGCTCGGGACCCTTCCAGACCTCGCCCTCTGTCTCTCTTCATCTGACAGCTCATCTGTATCCTTTATCATATCTTTTATTGTCTAATAAACTGGTAAATGTGTTTCCCTAGTCCTGTGGGCTGTTCTAGCTAATGACCGAACCCGAGGAGGAGTGTTAAATGGCAACCTCCATTCTGTACCATGTCATACAGACGCTGAGGGTAACCTGGGGACCCTCTATTTGCAGCTGGTGTCTGAAGTAGGGAGCAGGGTCTTGGGTCTGAACCCTTACCTGTGGGAGCTGACGCTATGTCCAGGTAGATCGTGTCAGAATTCAGTTAAATTGCAAAACACCCAGCTGGTATCACAGAGAGTTACTTGTTGTGAGGGCAAAAACCAAAAGCAAGACCCACACATATGGTGCCAGAAATATTCTGAGTGTGGTGGTCGTGGGAGAGTAAGGGAGAAACACAAGGGGGTGTTTTCCCCACTCGGTCATTCGACCGCCAACGCCTTGCTCTCCACCCAACGCTGCCACCAAGGCCAACAGAGGTAAGCTGAAGTCGGCACGTGATAGTTTGCCTTGCCTCAGTTTCCTTTGTCAGAGGTCTGCCTCTGCTCCTTAAATACATGAGCATCCCCAGGATCCCAGTTAAAGTGTGTGTACTGGAAGCGACTTGAAGATGAATTCCGGTGCCGCAGGGAACATGGCACATCAGACCCAATAACCCAGGAGAATGGAAAGGGACTATTCATGGAGGCGCAGGTACAATGCAGGAAAACAAAGGGGTGGAGCTCAGGTCTCGGAACTGAGACCGGGGTCTGAAGTGAGGACAGAAGAAAAGCCAAGCTCGCTTATGAGACTAACAGACTCCCTCATGTTTCCCACTCTGAAGTCTGAGGTTCGTTTCTGCTTATTTCCTTTTTGTCTTGTGTGCAAATTAATCTGGTCAATTATTTTTTGTTTGTTTCTTTCAAAAATAGATGTTTTCAAATAAATAAGGAGGTAGTAAAATGCTCTGGAAGAGCTTACAAAGGTTTGCTGATAACAGTAGTTACCATTTGAATGCGTGTTATGTGCTAGGCACTGCTCTACATTCTTCACGTTTAACTTGATTTCTCACACCTTCGCACACACATCAGAACGAGCTGGACGGCATCCCATTTGGTGGGTCTGGGTAGAGCCGACAGTCTGCATTTCTAATGAGCCCCCAGATCAGGCTGTTGCTGCTGGTTTATGGATCACACCTTGAAAATCGCTGGTTTAACTAATTTGATTCTGGCAAATGCCTATGAGGGGGATACTGTCATGATTCCCATTTTACACACGAGGGAAGGGAGACGTAGAGAAAATGAACAATGTGGCTGTACCCTGAAGGGAGTGGTAAGGCTGGATCTGAACCTGGGCATCTGACTTTGGTTCTGTGTCCTACAGTCTGGTCAGTCATGGACTCAGGTGTTTATTTTCTTCTCCTCTTCTATCTTTGTCCTTCCATTTCCCTGAGCTTGTTTGGTGTGACTTCTGTTCTTTGTATTCTCTTAAATTCACATTTATTTTTTATAAGTAGGTGACAGCACTTAATTACAGTTCAGGTCTGCCTAAATATTGAGTTAGATCCTTTTTAACTCGAATAAACATTTTTAAATGCACAATTATATGTATATAATTTTCCTTTCAGGACTAAAGATTTATTTATCATTAAAAAAAAAGGCAGTATGGGTCTGACATGTTGATATTCAGTGTTACAACCTATCAAGAGTCAGTTACAATGTGGCCAAGAGAGAATGAGGTGCTATGAACATGAACATAGTTTCCAGTTACCTGGGAAACAGACTCAGGACAGGCAGGGGTGTCTTTATGAAATTTGCCTAGTTTGGAAATTTCTTTCTTATCTTTTTGGACCTTTTATTAGTCCATATTCAATTGTAATGACCACTTGTGTTAAATAGCCCTTAGAAAAACAAGTTAACTAGGAAACTATTAAAAACTAAGATTAAAGTTTGAAAGCTTACAATTTAGCAAATCAGAATGTAAGAGTAAAGAAAGTTTCTTTGTACAATAATCACAGAAATATTAATACCTGGAAATAGGAAGAAATATGCACAACCTATATCAAAGAAACTACAGAACTTAATAGAGGGATCTAAAGGAAAACCTAAATAGATTGGAAGATAACGTGCAGATGTTTTTTGATGACAAGACTCAATATAATATATCTGATAACATATTATTTCCTGTCAAATTCATTTATAAGAATAATGCAAATCCAATCATTACCCAAAATGTAGGTTTGAAAAATTATAAATATTTATATATTTATATTCATATGTATTTATCATTAATACTTTTAGGCATTTACACTATGTGTCATGTTCTATAACTAGTGGGTTTGATTATAATGTCCATGTTTTTATTTACTCTGGTATTACTTCGCCTTTAAACTTACTGAAGGAAGGGCTTAGAAATAAACATACTATAATATGCAATCAGAAAATTTTAGTGAAATCCAGATGTAATTCCATGAAATCATTAAAAATGTACATCTTGAAAAATATTTAATGTAGGAAATACCCATAGTATAAATCACTGATTAAAAAAAAACAAATGAAACTGTACCTCCAATATGATCCCAAGTCTATAAATAAAAATGTATGTAACCACAAAAAGACTGCAGGGAACTACAGCAAATTATTAATGATGATATAAGCTTAGAGTAGCAGTGCTACTTTTCTTCTTATTTTCAAAAATGTGATATGTTGCCATCGGAGAAAAATAAAGAAGCTATTTTAGTCATTACATAGGCACTGTGATTATAATGTTCAGTCAACGCTCTCTCGATGGAGCCCCCATGCCCTCCCTCCATGTCCTCCTGATTCTTGCACTTGCTGAGCTCTCAGCGTTAGCATGATGCTCTCCAGGACACTCCAGCTTTAATGCTCCCAGCAGTTAAGTAATGTTTACAAGGTTCCAGCAATAGTTCCCCAGCTCATGCATGCCAGCAGCACTTACTATTGTTACGCTGTAATTGAATTAACAAATATGTAAATAGTTGAAATAGGAGCAAGGGAAAAAAGAAAGCTGCTGTTTCTAAGAACCAAGTTGGAGGTTTTGAAAAGACTCCATCAAGTCTGGTCATTTAGAAGGAAGAAAGGAAGGAAGGAAGGGAGGGGGTGGGAGGGAAGGTGGGAGAGGATGAAGGAAGGAAGAATTTGCCTTAATATGTGGGACTAACAATTTAAAAGAATGGGGATGGAGAAGGATAAAAATTTGGAAAGATTCAGCACTCAGATTACTTTGTAAGTGTATTTAAGTTCTCCAACAACCTAAAGAAATGGACACTGGAAAGAATAAATGATGTACTATTGGTGTGACTTATTCAAGAAAAAACGTGAGTAACCCAGTCAATGGGCCCATACCAAGGAATATGACCTGGGTTCTATACCAGATCAGTGAAAAATGCATGTTTAGGGTTTTAATTTAAGAGAAAGTTTA
>NC_138379.1:94965478-94975863 GCF_054177405.1 Leptonychotes weddellii | reverse complement strand
GCCTGGGTGGCTCAGTTGGTTAAGCGACTGCCTTCGGCTCAGGTCATGATCCTGGAGTCCCGGGATCGAGTCCCGCATCGGGCTCCCTGCTCGGCAGGGAGCCTGCTTCTGCCTCTGACCCTCCCCCCTCTCATGTGCTCTCTCTCTCTCATTCTCTCTGTCTCAAATAAATAAATAAAATCTTTAAAAAAAAAAAAAAAGAGAAAGTTTAAATCTATGTGTGTTTTTGCTTATGAATTCCCATCCCATTATGAATACTGATAGAATAATAGGACTGCAACCATGTTGTGTTGTGAACATTTTAGATTTGGTCTGGATTATGCTAGAGTGCAAAGAACACAGGATGAGGTCTTGTGATCTTGGCTATAATCCTAATTCTCTTCCCAAGTACCTGTGGATTTTTGAGCATTGAGCACATCTCTTAACTTCTTGACCTTGAATTTCCTAATTCATAAATGAGAACTTTGGGGTAGAAAATGAATTCAAAAGTCATTTGCACTGAAGTTACTGGAGGGCGGTGGGTGGGGGTGGGCTAGATGGGGGATGGGCATTAAGGAGGGCACTTGTGATGAGCACTGGGCGTTGTATGTCAATGATGAATCACTGAATTCTACCCCTGAAACCAGTGTTAACTCTATATTTTAACTAACCATAATTTACATGAAAACTTTAAAAAAAATTTTATGAAGTAACCATTAAGCTTACAACAGTAGAAAAGCAATATATTTCAATGATTTATGGCATATAGTACCCAATTAAAACTAGCTTTTTGGGGGAGAATATGAGAAAAACAGGTATAAATTTATCTGTATCACATTTTTGTGGCAAAGGAGAGAAGCAGAAAATCACATTTATAGACTTAAATAAATACAATAAATTCATATATCCAGTATTTAAAATCATTGTTAAGATTTGGGAAATGCATCTTCTTCTCTGAGTTAAATGGTGTGAAGCTATTTTATTGTTAAATAATTTAACACAACTGAACTCCAAATGCAGATCTGTCTCTGAATTGCTTTGGTGCCTAGAAAAGTCTCTCAATGGTAACTTGCCAAGAAAATATCTATTTTGTCATTTACCCCTGCCGAACCCTATTCTAGGGTGTATGAATAACTGAAGAGTTTGTGGGAACATGTTCCATAAATTAACCGTTAATCATTATAAACTTGGCAAGGAAGCCAAGTGATCTCTGTCCATGGGCCCACTGACCACAAGGGGCGCAGAGGGCTGCAGTTGGGACTCTGCATGCTGCCAAATGGCATACCCACAACAACGCAAGATGAAAAACATCCACCCCGAAGTAGTTCAAATGTCCTGGGAAAACACGTCCCAAATATCCCTGTCACTGAGTCATGCCTTGAAGAAGAAGCCAATCAGAAGGCAGTCTTTCGACAGCTAAGCTCAGACTTAAAACTGAGGAGACAGAAAAACATGGTGCATTGAAGTCAGTTCCAAATCCTTAATGTACGACCCAATGTCAGTGTTGTGTGCAATCAGGAACAAAGTGATGTGAATTTCACTTTAACATTTCACTTTTTTTTTTTTAAGATTTTATTTATTTATTTGACAGAGAGAGACACAGCGAGAGCAGGAACACAAGCAGGGGGAGTGGGAGAGGGAGAAACAGGCTTCCCGCTGAGCAGGGAGCCCGATGCCGGGCTCGATCCCAGGACCCTGAGATCATGACCTGAGCTGAAGGCAGACGCTTAATGACGGAGCCAACATTTCACTTTTTAATTCTCATATAATGTATGTCTGCTTGGTCATCTCTCATGTTCTGTATTTCAAGAGGTGGCAACCACAGAGGTGGAAAGAACCTACAGGGAGGGCTCGAGTCACATTCCTTATTTTTTGGTTGTGTTACTTTGGATAAGTCACTTGACCTATTAGAATCCCAACTGCTTATTAGGAAAATTGGGACTGTAGTGTGTATTTTGCCTGCATTCTTGCATGATTAGAGGAATCAAAGAGATAATATATGTGAAACTGCTGTGTAAACTCTAAATTCTACCCATTGTTTTCCATACTTAAAGTATTCAGTATTAAGAAGACCTGTACCTCTGAAACAATACATTATATGTTAAAAAAAAAAGTATTCAGCTCTGAATAATTTGTGTCTATTGCTTATTTCCTATACAAATTATAACCTCCATAACATCGTATACATCTTGCTATCTTTTAGAGAAGAAACTTAGTTTCTTTTTATTTGTGTACTCAGGGGCTTGTTTATTTATTTATTAAGGTTATGAATACCATGAATCCACCAAGCAATAGGAGAATTAAAGCATAAGCCATTACTCCCTCTGTCTCCTCCCCGCTCAAGCTTCACACTTTCCTGAAACTGGCGATCCTCATTCTTTCTCTTTGTTCTTAATAGCATTTTATCATGCACATATTTCTTAGGAGTATGTTGTTTGAGCTTTTTAAAAAATATATATATATTTTTTGAGAGAGAGAGTACACAAGGGCAAGCAGGGGGTGGGGAGCGGAGGGAGAGAAAATCCCAAGCAGACGCCATGCTCAGCCCGACTCGGGGCTCTATCTCACGACCCTGAGATCATGACTTGAGCTGAAATCAAGAGTCAGACCCTTAACCGCTTAACCAACAGAGCCAACCAGACGCTCCAGCTGCTTTTAATCTTTTAACAGTGTATCCTGCTATATGTAATGTGCTGGAATTTGCTCAAAAACCTATAGGACTCACTTTGAAGCTATGATCATTAAAACAGCCCAGGGAGAGAGAAGATGACCAACAGGATGGAATAGAGAGTTTTTATCAGATTTATAAGCATTTTTAACTACATGATCTCTGAGCTCCCAACAGATGAAGTGAGTAGCCTAAGGTTACACGAATACCAAACAGTCCGTTCATGAGATTCATGGTTCACATTTGCAATTTTTTTATTATAAAAATACATCTGTCTTTCAAACTCTAATTTGTTGTGGTGGAAGTGGTTGTTTTAACACCTTTAGTGAGCTGTTTACATATCATTACATTTGTCTGTTGCAATTATAGAGTTCAGCCATTTTTAGTTAGCTCACCAAAGTGTGCGCCCTACACAACCAATGGGTTCAGAGCATTTCATTGCCCCCCTCACCCCGCCACACCAGAGTTCCTCTGTGCCCATCAGCAGTCACTCACCACTCCACTCCTGGTGACCACTGGTTTGCTTTCTGTCTCTTATAGATGTGACTTTTCTGGAAGTAGGACATAAATGGAATCACACATGTAGTCTTTTGTGTCTGGCTTTTCCAATTAGCACAGTATTTTTGAGGTTTTTCATGTGCTGGCATCTATCAGTAATTTGTTCCTTTTTACTGCTAAGTAGTATGCCATTTACAAATACCTCACATTTCATTTCCCAGCTGATGGACATTTGGGTGTTTCCCGTTTGGGACTATGATAAAAAATACTGCTATAGATATTGGCAAAGAAGTATTTTGGGGGACATGTATTTTCATTTGTTTTGTGCAGACACCTAGGAGTAGAATTGCTAAATTATATGGTAAAGTTATGTTTACTTTTTGAAGAAGCTGCAGACTGTTTTCAAACGCAGGTGTGACGATTACATTCCCCAGAACAACATGAAGGTTCCAGTTGTCCGTTTTGTCCATATGATTGTAGCCATTCCAGTGGATGTGAAGTTGTAGCTCATTGTGGTCTTAATTTGCATTTTCCTGATGACTATGATGTTGAATATCTTCTAATGAGCTTATTAGTTATTTGTATGTCTTCTTTGCAAAATGTCTGTCAAATCTTTTGCCAATTAATAGGGGAATTCCTACTTGATTTAATTGGGTTGTTTGTGTTATTATTCAGTTATAAGCATTCTTTGTGTATTATTGATATAAACCCTTTATCAACTATATCATTTGCAAACATATTCACCAAATTTTTAGCTTATCTTGTCATTTTTCTTAACGGTCTCTCTTAAAGAGCACATGGTTTTCATTTTGATGAGATCCAATTTATTAGTTGTTGACTTTTATAGATCATACTTTTAGTGTCATACCTAAGAAATCTCTGCTTATCTCAAGGTCTCCTTGGCCTCTCCTGTGTTTTCTTATGGAAGTTTTCTTGTTTTAATTTTTACATTTGAATGATGATCAATTTTTTAAAAAAGATTTTACTTATTTAGAGAGAGAGAGACAAAGAGTGTAAGCAGGGGGAGGGGTAGAGGGAGAGAGAATCCCAAGCAGGCTCCACGCCCAGCATGGAGCCCACCGCAGGGCTCGATCTCATGACCCTGAGGTCATGACCTGAGCCGAAATTACGAGTTGGGAGGCTCAACCAACTGAGCCACTCAGGTGCCCCTGGGTGATGATCAATTTTGAGTTAATTTTTGTATATGGCATCAAGTAAGAATCAAAGCTAGCTTTTTTCTTTTTAAACATAAGATATCCAATTTTTTGAGTAATGTTTATTGAAAAGACTATCCTCTTTCCATTGAATTTCCTTGGCAGCTTTGCTGAAAATCAACTAACCATAAATATAAATGCTATTTCTGGACTTTCTATTCCATTCCATTGACATAAATGTCTATCCTAAAGTCAATACCATAAATCTTGATGACTATATTTATATAGTGTATAGTAAGCGTAAGTCTTCCAACTTTTTATTTTTCTATATTGTTTTGGCTAATCTTGGTTCTCTGAATTTCTATGTAACTTTTAAAATCATGTCCTGAATTTCTATTAAAAAAAATCCTATTTGCTTAGATGTGCCCTAATTTCTCTCAGCCTTATTTTGTAGTTTTTAATACATAGGTTTTCCACATCTTTTGTTAATTTATCCTAAATAATTTATTATTTTTGATGATACTGTACATAAAATTGTTTTCTAAATTTCTTCTTTGGATTGTTCATTGCTAGTATATAGAAATGCAATTTATTTTTGTATCATTTATTTTTGTATATATCCCCAAAGTTGTATTTTTAAGATTTTATTTAAATTCTAGTTAGTTAGCATACAGTGTAATATTAGTTTCAGGTGAAATAGTGATTCAATACTTCCTTCCATACAACACCTGGTGCCCATCACGACAGGTGCACTCCTTCAGCCCCATCACCTGTTTCTCCCATCTCCCCCCACCACCTCTCCTCTGGTCACCATCAGTGTGTTCTCTGTAGTTAAGAGTCTGTTTCTTGGTTTGCCTCTCTTTTTTCCCCTTTGCTCATTAGTTTTGTTTCTTAAATTCCACATATGAGTGAAATCATATGGTATTTGTCTTTCTCTGACTGGCTTATTTCACTTAGAATAATCCTCTCTAGTTCCATCCACGTCATTGCAAATGGCAATATTTCATTCTTTATTATGACAGAGTAATATTCCACTGTATATATATATACCAAATCTTTTTTTTTTCCTCAGATCTAGGATTATGGTTAGAGTTAGGGCCAGAGTAAGGTTTACGGTTACGGTTAAGGACAGGGTGAGGGCATGTGCCTATTACTCTGCAGTTCAGAAACCTTTCTTATAGGGATAAGCTAGAGTTAGGGTTAGGGTTATGATTAGGGTTAGGGGTTAGTCATTAGTGGTTAGGGGCAAGGCTTAGGGTTTGGGTTAGGATTAGGTTTAGACCTTGAGTTAGGGTGAGGGTATATGCCTGGTATCCTGTAGTTCAGAGACCTCTCCAGAGGTTAGGTTTAGGGTAGAGTTAGGGTTAGGGTTAGAGTTTATTGGTCAATGGATAGGGGTAGGCTTAGGTTTAGGATTAGGGTTATGGTTAGGGTTTGTGCTTGACACCTGTAGTTCAGTGACCTCTCCAGAGAATGAAACCTCAGGCTTCTGTTGTGGTGAGAACAGATATTGCCTGCATTTACTGACCTGAGTCAAGGAGGGGATTTGGGCTCTAAATACTCTTTTAATGGATATCAACTGGTCCTTCTGTTTTCATCTCTATCTCACACCCATTTTCAAAAATACTATTTCTTTTTTTGAGTTTCTCTTTTAATTCCAGTTAGTTTACATACAGTGTAATATTTGTAGTGTTATGTGGTGATTCAGCTCTTCAATACATCACCCGGTGCTCATCACAACAGATGCACTCCTTCATCTCCATCACCTATTTCCCCCATCCCCCTCACCTCTCCTCTGGTCACCATCAGTGTGTCCTCTGTAGTTAAAACTCTGTTTCTTAGTTTACCTCTCTCTTTTTTTTCTCTTTACTCATTTGTTTTGTTTCTTAAACTCCACATATGAGTGAAATCACATGGTATTTGTCTTTCTCTGATTGACTTATTTCTCTTAGAATAATCCTCTCTAGTTCCATCCACATCATTGCAAATGGCAAGATTTCATCCTTTCTGATGGCTGAGTAATATTCCATTGTATATATATACCACATCTTCCTTATCCATTCATCAGTCGATGGACACTTGGGCTGTTTCATGATTTCGCTATTGCAGATAATGCTGCTGTAAACACTGCAGTGCATGTACCTCTCTGAATTAGTGTTTTTGTATTCTCTGGGTAAATACCTAGTAGTGCAATTGCTGGGTCGTAGGGTAGCTCTATTTTGAACATTTTTCAGAAACCTTCATGCTGTTTTCCAGAGTGGCG
Organism: Leptonychotes weddellii; assembly: GCF_054177405.1. Taxonomy (NCBI): domain Eukaryota; kingdom Metazoa; phylum Chordata; class Mammalia; order Carnivora; family Phocidae; genus Leptonychotes; species Leptonychotes weddellii. Next base: position 94,969,301 of record NC_138379.1, on the reverse strand, counting down.
GCACCAGCTTGCATTCCCACCAACAGTGTAGGAGGGTTTCCCTTTCTCTGCATCCTCGCCAACATCTGTTGTTTCTCGTGTTGTTGATTTTAGCCATTCTGACTGGTGTGAGGTGGTATCTCATTGTAGTTTTGATTTTAATTTCCCTGATGAGGCGTGATGTTGAGCATCTTTTCATGTGTTTGTTGGCCATTTGTATGTCTTCTTTGAGAAATGTCTGTTCATGTCTTCCTTCCATTTGTTAATTGGATTATTTGTTTTTGGGTATTGAGTTGTATAAGTTCTTTATAGATTTTGGATCCTGACCCTTTATCAGATGTCATTTGCAAATACCTTCTCCCATTCAGTAGGCTGCTTTCAGTTTTGTTGATTGCTTCCTTCTCTGTGAAGAAGCTTTCAATTGTGATGAAGTCCCAATAGTTTATTTTTGCTTTTATTTCCCTTGCCTCAGGAGATATATCTGGAAAGAAGTTGCTACAGTCAATGTCAAAGAAGTTACTGCCTGTGTTCTCTTCTAGGATTTTCTGATTTCAGGTCTCTCATTTAGGCCTTTCGTCCATTTTGAGTTCATTCTTGTGTGTGGTGTAAGAAAGTGGTCCAGTTTCATTCTTCTATGTGTGGCTGTCCAGTTTTCCCAGCACCATTTGTTGAAGAGACTTTTTCCCACTGGATGTTCTTTCCCACTTTGTTGAAGATCAATTGACTGTATAGTTGTAGGTCCATTTCTGGGTTTTCTATTTTGTTCCATTGATCTATGTATCTATTTTTATCCAGTACCATATTATTTTAATCATTACAGCTTTGTAATATAATGTGATATAATAAGTCTGGAATTGTGATGCCTCCAGCTTTGTTTTTCTTTTTCAAGGTCACTTTGGCTACTCGGGGTCTTTGTGGTTCCATACAAATTTTCGGATTGTTCTAGCTCTATGAAAAATGCTGGTGGTATTTTGATAGGGATTGCATTAAATGTGTAGATTGCTTTGGGTAGTACAGACATTTTAGCAATGTTTGTTCTGATCCATCAGCATGGATTCTTTGTGTCATCTTCAATTTCTGTCATCAGTGTTTTATAGTTTTCAGAGTACAGATCTTGTACCTCTTTCATTAGGTTTATTCCTAGGTATCTTGTTTTTGGTGCAGTCGTAAATGGAATTGATTCCTTCATTTCTCTTTCTGCTGCTTCATTATTGGTGTATAGACCCAAAGTTGGTTTTAATACATTGCTTCATCCTATTTAAATTAAATTCAAGTTTATCTCATTAGTTTCCTATTTATTTTGCTACCATTAGTTTTTGCTTCATATTTTGTCATATACCTACAATTCATTTTATTAAAATTGATTAACTTCATGCAACTGTAGAATACATTAATATATCATACTTTTGAATAAATGTGTGACTTTTTTTTAAGATTTTATTTATTTATTTGAGAGAGCAAGAGAGCACGAGCAGGGGGAGCAGCAGAGGGAGAGGGAGAAGCAGGCTCCCCGCTGAGCAGGGAGCCTGACACAGGACTCGATCCCAGGACCCTGGGATCCTGAGCTAAATGGAAGGCAGATGCTTTACCACCTGATCCACCTGGGCACCCCGACATCATTACAAATATAAATATGTACTTGTTTTATGGTCAAAATACATGAGATCCTCATTTAATAAAGTGTGCATTTGTTTTGAGAATCTAATTATTTGTGCTTCCTCTAATGTTTAGAATAAGCTGATGTACAACTGGATAAATTAGTTTAATTTAGAAATTGTATTCAGACATGCTGTGGTCAGTTGACATATGTATAAATTTGTCATCATGGCTTGAATAATATTCTAATTCAGCACTTCCCAAGCTGTCTGATAGAGTGTTTTTGATTATGAACAAAGAACACCTTAGGGGCCCCTGGGTGGCTCAGTGGGTTAAGCATCTGTCTTGGGCTGAGGTCATGATCCCAGGGTCCTGGGATCGAGCCCCGCATTGGGCTCCCTGCTCAGCGGGGAGCCTGCTTCTCCCTCTCCCACTCCCCTGCTTGTGTTCTCTCACTCAAATAAATAAATAAAAATCTAAAACAAACAAACAAACAAAAAGAATACCTTAAACAAGTAAGTTTGGAAAATTACAGGATAGCAAAGTTAAGTAGCTCTTGTTTCTGAGGAACTTCTCAAAGCATTAATCGTTAATATACACCATGATGTTCAAGAGGAAAATATATCCTATTTCTTCTTGCCACATACGATTTCAAAATTCAGCAAAAGTTTTTAGGCAAAAAGCAGCTATACCTTAATGGCCCCTTGATCTTCAACTTTGTATCTCCATCCCCATAAATCTAAACTGGAATATTTATTGATTTCTCTGCACCTCGTATCAGTCTCTTCCTGGGCACATCCAGGTTCTGTGTCTCATCTACCTATCAGCACAAACCCTGATAAACCATCTCTGGAAAGAATGTCAGCTCAGTTCACTGTGACTGTCCCTTCACCTGAAGTTTGTCCCTTTCAGCCTTCATTGACTCAGAAAGCATATAGTGTTGAAAATTGTATTTTTTAAATTAAATTCCTCTTTCCCAATTGTTTTTATCACAAACATTGGAATATCACAAGCTGTTGTAGGCTAGTCAAAGTCACAAGTCTGTCCTGGAGTTTTTAACCAAAGCAAATAAGGGAAGAAAGTTAAATAGCACCTATTAATATTGAGAAGTGGGAGAAAACACTTAATTTCTGATGACATTATTTTGAAAAAAAAGTCAAAAGATTTAACTGAAAAACAACTGGTAATAATAAGAGTGCTCAGTAAGCTGACCAGTTGGAAAAGAGACAGGCAAACTCTGAGTCTCTCTCATAGTGTCCGTAGCTACTCAGAAACCATAAAGGAACTAAGTCCATTAATAACACCAAAACAATAAGGAAAAACATACATGTATCTGTGCATATGTAGGTAATGATTAGAAATAAATCTCAGCAAGACATATACAGATTCTATATGAAGAAACTTAAAATGCTGCACTAGAAGAAGTAGGAAACGGTTAAGAAAAGCTAACAAACTTTTGAATAGAAGGAATAATAAAGGGCAAATTGCCTAGAGGTTAAAATGCATTTGAATATAATGTGATTTAAACAGGTATTTCTAGCCCACATTTAATATTTAGTACATCTAGTTATTTAACTAAGACAGAAACATCCTTAAGTATGTATGTGAGTTAAGTATGTGAAAAGGTGGTAAAATTAGTAGAGTAAAAATAGATTCTCCATAAATGTTGCGGGGCCTCTCTATTTTGAACTTTATATCTCAGAGTCCAAATGGGTTTGAGACGTGAACAGATGTTTCACTCAAGAGAAAAAATAAATGTATAAAAAAGTATATAATGAAGTATTTTCAGTAGTTATCAAAACTTATAATTTAATTAATAGTAAGATACCACTTATCATTTATCACCTATCAATTTAGCAAAACCACAAACATATAATACTGTACATGTTTGAGCATGTGTGTGTGTGCAAACTGATAAGAACTTGGAGAAACTGAGACTCAATGACTGTGCAAATTTTAGACTATTTGTAAAGCAATTTATATGTCAAAGAGTTATTTTAAAAATTACCTCCCTTACAAATTATCTTGGACAACAGGCTAATTATTATGAATAATGCATTCAGTGTTTTTCTTCATATTTATCACATATTAGAAAACAATATCTAAAAGTTTCTTTATAGTTTGTGACAGTAACAAAGTGTCATTTCAGTCCTACATTCACAGTATCTAGAGCTCAGCACATTATAAAGACTTAAATATTTCTGAATGAATGGAGTGCATGGTTCACATCTTTTCAATAAACTATTTT
>NC_138379.1:94953409-94965378 GCF_054177405.1 Leptonychotes weddellii | reverse complement strand
CCCCTCCAGAACCCTCAGTTTGTTTTTCAGAGTCCATTGTCTCTCATGGTTCATCTGCCCCTCCGATTTCCCTCCCTTCATTCTTCCCTTCCTGCTATCTTCCTCTTCTTTTTTTTTTTTTTTTAACGTATAATGTATTATTTGTTTCAGAGGTACAATAAACTATTATACAGATATTTAGGATAATAGTTGACAAACCTAAATAGCAACATGAATATATCTTGTAGTAAGTAAACAGGATATAAACTTTTACGTAGCTTCTATGTATATTGAGATGAAACTAAGTAAATTATATGTGTGTGTGTATATATATATATATATACACAAAAATAATGGAAGAAACAGTATTAAGGTAAGTCTGTCTGTAAAAGGATGAAGCCAAGTTATTCATCATGAAATACTAGGAAGTCATCACTGAAATGAGCCTCAGTTTCCTTATCTGTTACACATGTATGAATTTATAGTTATATAGTCACATAGAGACAGGTGAGTCACATATATAAATAAAAACCATTTTACAAATTACAAAGATCTTCATAAATGTTAAACAGTAATTTTCATGATTCACCATGAGTTATGATCACCACTGATTATTAGTATTTTTTTTTTAAAGATTTTATTTATTTGACAGAGAGAGATAGCGAGAGCAGGAACACAAACAGGGGGAGTGGGAGAGGGAGAAGCAGGCTTCCCGCCGAGCAGGGAGCCCGATGTGGGACTCGATCCTGGGACCCCGGGATCATGACCTGAGCCGAAGGCAGACGCCCAACGACTGAGCCACCCAGGCGCCCTGTTAGTATTTTTTTTAAATTTTATTATGTTATGTTAGTCACCATACAATTATTAGTATTTTTATGTTGTGAATGAGTGACTGTTTCATCTTTGGCTTCATGATTTCCCCAGAAAAATATGAATTTCAAATCTGGGCCAAAGTTTAATCATATATATATGATTATAATATACCAGTTATATAGGAAAAATAGCAAACTGTTTTAAGGAAAACCCAGTGACTACTCAAGTGAAACAATCCAGTGTCTCATAATCTTCATGTCATTAAATTCTCATTTCCAATATTATCTTAGGAACCATAGTTTATGATAAAATATCTTGAGTATGGCTCTGGTGAATATATTATTAGAGAAATTAGATTCTATTAGATGCATGCTGTGGTTATTAAGCAATGTTTTCAGACACTGGTTGAGTTTTTTCCATTTATTCTGTGCACTAGATACTGAACACCATTGTACTGGTTTAATATATTTTAATTCATTTTTATAGTTATGATTTTGAATGGTGATAGTTCATAGAATTAATGTTAATTGGGCAGTTACAGGATACTAAACACTTCTGCAAACAGTAAGGATAAGGCGTGAACTAAACAAAAAAAATGTTTCTACGAATTACAAATCTATATCTGAATAGATTTAATATTAGCAAATCTATTCAAAACAAGAAACAACAAAATGAAAGGAATCTCTGGAGCTTCTATTTCTATTTATAAATACAGACAGAAATAAACTGTTCAGTAGGTGGCTCTCTCCCCAAATTATTACAGTTTTCACTTGGCATTTATTTATTACGATATGAATGTCACTCTCGGCGTGGTGCCCTGGTCTGTGCTCAGTAGCATCATTTTGTAGAGTAAGTTTGTAATTTATTTGATCCTCCTACCTTTTCCAAATGATGAGAATTGAAATTCAGTGACAAATCTCAAACAAAAGACCAATAATTTGATCCATTCAGTAGCATGGACACAGCCCTTGAGGGAGTGATCTCTGCGTACAAGGGCACACTAATTGTTCCTTACAGGGTAGCTCTTTTTTCTGGTAACGATTACACCCTGTCATTGTTCTTTGTCTGAATCTAAACAATAGAGTCAATTTAAGAATCTGGATGACAACTGGAATCCACTGGGAAATAATCTACCCAATGGACCAGAATACTTTTAGGTCAGATGAAATCTTACTTAAAATACACAGATTCTTCTCTAGTGAGAAATTTCCAATATGTAGCAGATGTATCAAGTTGCCTGATAAAGATATGACCATATGTGTATAAATAACTCTATGAATGCTTTTTTCTTAGAGCATATGTGGATACTCTTTTAGCAGTCTATTTTACTAAACTGAGATTTCTTTTCCAGTTCTTACAATATAACTACAGACTAGCCTACAATCCTGAGAAGGATAAATTATGGGAGCTCTAGAAATAACTAAGGAGGCACATTCCGTTTATTTTGTATCTGTGCTCTTCACATTATTAGCAGGACTGGAAATACTGTAGCCATTTTATTTTCACAGAATAATCCTTCTCTGTTCTCAGGGGATTTAGATGATGAGTAGCTCTTGGGAATTGCAAAGTCTTCAGGACTATTCTAATTATAACATTCTATATTTTTGCAACCACCGCAGAGTTTAGACTTTTAGTTTACAAAGACATCACTCAGTGACCTTACCTAATAAGTTTCCTTTGTAGACCATATACTGTCATCAGGAACACTCTGTTTAGGTTAGTAAAATGTTGTCTTTTTTTTTTAATTCGTTTTTTTTTTTTCATCATGAGAAGTGTATTCTTTAATCCCCATCCCCTCTTTCCACCACCCATCTCCCCTGTGGTGACCATCAATGTGTTCTCTGTAGTTAAGAATCCATTTCTTGGTTTGTATCTCTCTCTCTCTCTCTCTTTTTCCCTTTGCTTGTGTGCTCCTTAAATTCCACATATGACTGAGATCATATGGTAGTTATCTTTCTCTGACTTATTTCATTCAGCATAATACTCTTTAGCTCCATCTATGGCATTGCAAATTTCATTCTTTTTTATGGCTGAATAATATTCCATTGTATATATATACCACATCTTCTTTATCCATTCATCTATTAATGCATACTTGGGCTGTTTCCCTATTTTCACTATTGTAAATAATGTTGCTATAAACATTGGGGTGCATGTATCCCTCTGAATTAGGATTCTTGTATTTTGGGGGTAAATACCTAGTAGTGTGATTCCAGGATTGTAGGGTAGTTCTATTTTTAACTTGTTAAGAAACCTCCATACTATTTTCCAGAGTGGCTGCACCAGCTTGCATTCCCACCAACAGCGTAAGAGGGATCTTTCTCTGCATCCTCGCCAACATCTGTTGTTTCTTGTGTTGTTGATTTTAGCTATTCTGACCGGTGTGAGGTGATATCTCTTTGTGGTTTTCATTTGTATTTCCCGGATGATGAGTGATGTTGAGTATATTTTCATGTGCCTTATAGATAGCACATGATAGATAAAACAGATAGAATTGGCCATCTGTAGGTCTTCTTTGGAGAAATGTCTGTTCATGTCTTCCTTCCATTTTTTAATTGGATTTTTTTTTTTTTTTTGGTGTTGAATTGTATAAGACCTTTATGTATTTTGGATACTAACCCTTTATCAGATATATCATTTGCAAATATCTTCTCCCATTTGGTAGGTTGCCTTTTAGTTTTATTGATTGTTTCCTTTGCAGTGCAGAAGCTTTTTATTTTGATATTAATCCCAGTAGTTTATTTTTGCTTTTATTTCGCTCACCTCAGGCAACATATCTGGAAAAAAAATTGCTACAGCTGATATCAGAGAGTTTATTGCCTATGTCTTCTTATAGGATTTTTATGGTTTCAGGTCTCACATTTAGGTCTCTAATCCATTTTGAGTTTATTTTTGTGTATGATATAAGAAAGCATTTCATTCTTCTCAGTTTCATTCTTCTGCATGTGGCTGTCCAGTTTTTCCCATTGGATATTCTTTCCTGCTTTGTCAAAGATTAATTGACCATATAATTATAGGTTTATTTCTGGGTTTCTGTTCTATCCCATTGATCTTTGTGTCTTTTTATGCCAGTATCATACTGTCTTGATTACTACCACTTTGTAATATAACTTGAAATCTGGGATTGTGATACCTCCAGTTTTGTTTTTCTTTTTCAAGGTCACTTTGGCTATTTGCGGTCCTTTGTGCTTCTATACAAATTTTAGGGTTATTTTTTCTTGTTCTCTTAAAAGTGCTGGTGGTATTTTGATAGGGATTGCATTACATGTGTAGAATGCTTTGGTAGTTCAGACATACTAACAATATTTGTTCTTCCAATCCATGAGCATGGAATGCTTTTCCACTTCTTTTTATCATCTTCAATTTCTTTCATCAGTGTTATAATTTTCAGAGTACAGGTTTTTCACCTCTTTGGTTAGATTGATTCTTAGGTATCTTTTGTTTTTGGTGCAATCATAAATGGGATTATTTCTTAATTTCACTTTCTGCTGCTTCATTATTAGTGTATAGAAATACAACAGATTTCTTAATGAGAGTTTGCTGTATAACAAGATGTACAGTTTCTGGGACATAACTCAGAATAGAAAACAAGGTAAGTACTTTGAATTAGATTAATTTTGAATTCTTAGTTCTGGTTCACCCAAGGAAGTAATGTGATCACCTTCTTAAGTCATTCATTTGGCATTATCTTGTAATGTTGAAAAGTCACATACACTTCATCCTAGTAATTCTAATAATAGGCCTATGCCTGAAGGAAATTCTACTGCATGTGCAAGAAGATGTTTCCAAGAATGTTCATAGTATCACTTTCCTTACTAGCAAAATGGTGAAAAACCAAGCCCAAAAGTCTGTTGACAGGAGAAGAAATATTTTAAGTTGTGGTTTATTTGTACAATGGAATACTATACAGTAGTAAAAATTAATGAACTACAGCTGCATATACCAACATGGATGAATCTTAGAAGCATGGTGTTGAGTGCAGGCTCATTTCTGCAGGCTTCATATAGTATGACACCATATTTTATAAAGCTCAAAAACAAATAAAGCAAAACAGTACATTATTTAAGCACATATATGTACATAATAAAACTATAAAGAATGAAAGTGATAGAATGATAAACCAAAATTTCAGAAGTTATTACCCACAGTGGAGGAGACAGTGGGCTAGATGAGGAGAGGATCATGTAAGTAGGTAAGAGTTAATTGGCAATGATCCAGGACCTGATTTGGATTGTGGGTTGTGATTAGTTGTTATACCATGCTTTATTTTGTGTATTTATTCTTTAATATGTTTCATATCCTAGATGAAAAAGAAAGAAAAAATAAAATAAATATACATAATTTAAAAGTATGATAAAAATTTGACTAAATACTATGGATCATCCAGTAAATATTATTGTCTTCTAGTCATTTATAAGTAAACAAATAGTCTTCTCATTTACTTCTTTATTTATTCCCCACTTACTGTGGAAATGCAATGAGTCAGGCACCATGCTAGGTACTAGGGATTCAAAGACAGTCAGTGTCCTTGAATAGCTTATGATTTGGTGAAAAAAGTTTAACAACACGATTGCATTTCTCCATGAATAAGAAGAGTAAATAAAATGTTGCATAAAAATGCTTAGAACAGGGGCGCCTGGGTGGCTCAGTCGGTGAAGTGTCTGCCTTCGGCTCAGGTCATGATCCCAGAGTCCTGGGATCGAGTCCCGCATTTGTGCTCTCTCTCTCTCTCTGTCAAATAAATAAATAAAATCTTTTTTTTAAAAATGCTTAGAACAGAGTAGTGCTTGAAACTATTAACTATAATTCTTATTATTACCATCACTATTGCTATTTGAGTCAGAAAATAATAGCCTTTAGGACACAGGGGCTGAGTACTTGATATTCTTCAAGAAGTACACATTCTCTCTTACTAACCCAATGTGCATATACTAATGGGTGTTTCTGTTCATATGGCGCCTCTGAGTAAGCAGGACCTGGAAGGAAAGAGAACAAAGCAAACCAGATACTATTTAATCTAAGCTCTACACCACACTGCCTGTTCTTTTAATATTTACTCTCTTTATAAATGTTTGCCCTTCATGTTGGTCTGATAATTCTAAGAATGTAATTTCCTTACAGGATTCTACTTATCTTTAGAAAAGCAAAACTGGAAATAGTTTATGGGCCAAATAGGAGAACAAGAAAACGACACATCCCATGAGAGACGTTCAAGTCTGCCTCCTGAGTCACTTGGCTTTGAAATCCAATAGCCTCCCCAGTAGCCCTGGAGTGGAGGGAGGCCCCTTGTCAGATGAAGGGACCCGTGCACGCATCAACTGATGGTTTTTTATCTGGGATTAAAACTGGAAGTATAAATACAATCTGCGAAGCAAAGAGTAGTGAAGCGAAAAAGAAATTAAACTTCTTAGAGAACATTAAACATTTTTGTTCATTCTTAAGCAGAACAATCGCCATCACTGTATAAACAAACTTGAAAAAGTAACTCATAGCCAAAATTATTATATTTGGTTCTTCGTGGACGACGATACCAAAAGTCTGAAACCATATAAAACCAAGAGTTTAGATGCAAGATGTCCACACAAGTCACACAGGTTTCAAATCAAATCTTCAGCTTAGTAATGCTTATCTCTGGAAATTCCAAAAATATCTTCACCAAATGGGGAATTTAAAAAGAGAAGCATGGGGCGCCTGGGTGGCTCAGTCGTTAAGCGTCTGCCTTCGGCTCTGGTCATGGTTCCAGGGTCCTGGGATCGAGCCCCGCATCGGGCTCCCTGCTCTACAGGAAACCTGCTTCTCCCTCTCCCACTCCCCCTGCTTGTGTTCCCTCTCTCACTGTGTCTCTCTCTGTCAAATAAATAAATAAAATTGTAAAAAAATAAAAATAAAAAGAGAAGCAAACATAGCCCATGGCAGAAGTGTCCCCCATAAACAGCTCTGTGGGCACATGCACATGCTGTCATCTGCTGTCCCTCACGATGGGTTGAGAGCTGGTCAGATGAGAGGCTGATCCCGCTGCAGAGAGCAGCTTGGGACACAAAGCTCCCCGTGGAGGCAGCTCCAGTCCCGCAGTGAGAGTGCTGTACTCTGACTGGAGTCGGGGCAAGAAAGGGCTCTTATTTAACCTCTCTTATCTTTTCTTATCTCGCTATAAATAGCCAAAACCAAAAGGGAAATAATCCCTCTAGTGGTAAAATATATGAACAGCAAAGCCTGGGCTGAGGTGGCCCAGCTAAAGTCTCCTGATCTGGACTGAAAAAGGTAGAAAACACTCAGAACTGTGAGACAGACAGGTAGGACATTCACGCCGGGGATTGTGGTCAGCAGATAAAATACAGATGCACAGTCAAACTTGAGATAATGAATATTTTTTAGTATAAGTATGGCCCATGCTATATTTGGGACATACTCATATAAAACTATTTGTTGTTGCTTATCTGAAATTAAAATTTAACTGGACATCTTATATTTTATCTGCTAAATCTGGCAACGCTAATAACGGATTTCAACAATTATAAAAGCAGTGTCTGACTGAGCTCCTGTGATCACGACATACTCACCAAATGACAACATACTCACCAAAAATGGTAGAATACACAGTCCCAGGTGTATATGGCCCTCTCTGACACAATCCAAATTCACAGAATATAGAATTAATTCAGTTAGAAAATATGGTGCAACTTTGAAATGGATAGCATAAACTTGCATGTTAAAGTTATTTCATCGTTTCTATTGCTAGTATATTGAGATCACTTTTCTTTTTTGCTGTTTAAAATTTTTATTTTGCAAAACTAATAGGCAACTGCATTACATTATTTTAAAAGCTAGGGAAGACAAACAAGCTAGAAAATAAAACCACAGAGAATACCCCTGTTCCCACCAACCTAGAGAAATCTTGGTAATATCAGATGACTTTTCAACATATAGGTATAAGTACATGCCATTATTAATTGCTTTTTCACTGATGTATTCATTCTTAAATAAGACTTTACCCACATGGAGCTTGCCTTCCAGTGGAAGGAGACAGAAAACAAACTTACAAATAAAAATATGATACATCAGAGAATAAGTGAAACAGAGAAATAAAGCCAAGCAGGAGAGAAAGCGTGTGTTGGGAGTTGAGGTGAGGAATGGTATTTATGTTGGATAGTAAAGGGAAGCCTCCCTGATAAAGTGACCCCAGACGAAGGCAGGGAGCTGGTGTTGGAAGCTATCCCTAAAATGACAGGGTTTTACGCAGGGGACAGCAGAAGCTAAGGGAGGTTTCTTAAGTTCAGAACCGACAGTGGCCAGGATGGGGCAGCGAGGCTCGGGTGTGAAGACGTTCTGACGGTGCAGCTAACAAGTCGGAGGAGAAGAGACCAATCCTGGCCCTTGAGGGTCTTCCTCTGTGTTAATGGGCACTCACTTGGTATTTGTGTGCCAAAAATCATACCTATGATGAGCAGAACTCTTCACATGCCTCATACCTCTAGTTTCTCAACAGCCCAACGAGGAAACTGGGCTCCTGTAGTAAGTACGGGAGGGCCGGGGGAGCTCAGAGCTGGTGGGACCTGTAGACTGCAGGTCCACACACAGACACGTGGGCTGTAGGTCCTGACGTCCTGCAGCTCGGGAAACAGATCAACCTATGGAATAGAGTTAGATGATCATCCTAGGCCGTGTACGGTCGAAAGCCACGTCAGTGGTCTGCATCAAGTGCTTCGTGCGTCCAGAGGAGGAAGAAGAGTGACTGTACGAGCCCGGCTTGCCTTTCAGCCTTCAGCAAAGATGCAGTGTGAGGTGCTTGGAGGAGGAGTCACGGGGGGAGTGCGAGGTGCACAGTCAGCTGAGTGGGAACGGCGGCGTTGGGACAAGTGGGCAGGAGAAGAAGGGTAGAACGCAGTCCAACAACAAAGGGAGAGCTCACAGTTGTGGAGAAACAAGGGCAGCACTTCTGGGACAGAGCCGAACACTTTGGCTGAAACCAGGGGGATGAGAGGTGGGCCCCACACCGTTGAAAACTGTTCCCTCGGAACCGGTGTTGCCTGATGGACTTCCTTGGGCAGAAACCAAGTATACACCGGTATATTGCCAGAGACTGGACGGGCTGTAACTCTTCCAGGGAGCTGTGAGGAAACCACCGCGTGCCTGTCTGCAGTCGAGCGCAGGGCGCCTGTAGCCCGTCGCTGTGGTGAACTCTTGCGTGGTCGGGGGCAGGCGTGACTGGTGTCCAGACTCACCCACGAGAGCCTGGACGTGTGCCGAGAGTGGAGCGTCCCCACCTCGCTCCACATGCACAGACTTGCTGCTGAGCCCACTCTGGCATGCGGCTGGGGTGGGACGGGGGCGGAGCATGAAATGCCCGTTACAGGTGAATCACTCTTCTCTAGTCCAACATGGTCTCTGGTTACTTAGGAGTCCGTTGGAGGAAAATATGCGGCTCACTCAAAGTTCAGTCTCTTCATCAGGACTGTCACCCCTCTCTCTAAAGGACTGTCTTCCTCCTTCACAAGATAGGTTCTGGGCACACAGGAAAACTCAGGGTGCCCAGGGAGGTGGAGGGCAGGGGCTGCACTCCATCTCTGCTTGACGTCCAGACGGAGAGGCAGCATAGGACACATGCCAGGCTCTGTCCTCACCGCACCTGCTCCTAGGCTGTTCAGCTGACGTAACTTACGGCTGTGCTTCCCTCATATGTCCCGAGGCTTGCTCATGGCCCCCAAACCTCTGCACCCCTGCTCCTGCTGGCGCTTCATGGGGTCTGGGTCTCTTCTGCTTCTCCGTCTGGCCTCGGCTGCAGCTGGCCACACCGTGGCCTCCCCAACACAATACCTGGGTTCTCGCTCAGCCACTGTCTGAGCCTCCACCAGAGCACATGCCCTCCCCCCATGGCGCCAGCCAGAGCACATGCCCCCCCAGGCCGCCAGCCAGAGCACATGGTGCCCCCCCCATGGCACCAGCCAGAGCAAACGGCGCCCCCCCATGCCGCCAGCCAGAGCACATGCCCCCCCAGGCCGCCAGCCAGAGCACATGGTGCCCCCCCATGGCACCAGCCACAGCGGTTTGTAAGACGGAGAGGCTACCTCTGGCCTTCCGTCTTCCCAGAAACGCCAGGTCATCATCTCTCGGGTACTGTGTCCACTCCACGTTGGCCAAGGGGCTCCCTGTGAAGTGGTCTCCTTCCTGAGAACCTAGCAGGAAATGAGGGTGTAAGCTCCCTCTGCTTTCACAGCCACCCTTAATCTATCTGAGATTTCTCCCATTCTTCAGTAGCCACCTCCAGAGTCGCTTCTTTACGTGGCTTCAGTGTGGTAAGATTCACATGCCGTAAAACTTACCCGTTTTAATGTACAGATCAGTACATTTTGGTAAATGCTTGCAGTAGCACGACCATCCCCATGATGCAGCTTTAGAACACTGGCATCACCCTAAAATGTTCCCTCCCACCCATTTGTAGTCGGTCCTCCTTCCCACCTCGTCTGCTTGCTGTGCTGGGCGGAGGGGCTTCCTGGGTAATTCACACCAACTTTCCCACTGAGGACAGCTAAAAATCAGTGTCTTGTGTGTAAGGTATGACATACACAGGAATGATAGTTTGTATGAAAATCACCAGACCAAGATGTAGGAACATGTGAGAACCTCCCAATAGGGTAAGAACAGTTCCCCAAACTGCTGTGGCCGAGGACATCCCCACAGGAAGACACAGCTGTGAGCAGAACAGGGGTTTGAGTGGCTTCTTAGAACGAGGGCAGCTAAGGCAAAGCCAGTGCCCACCTGTCAGGAAACCCTAGGGGCACCTCCGCCCGCTCTTCACATTGGGACCCTCAGAGGAAGAGCTCACAGTTTTCCAGATTTGCAGCCCAAGTATTACAAGGAAGCTGAATCCTTAAACTTGGGTAATCAGACATCCGAGATCATCCACATGCAAGGGAGACAGTGAGACAGACTCGTAAAGACTTCATTTATTGAAATTATCGTACATTCCGTGAAACCGTGCATGTTTATCTTAATCTTGAAAATAACGAAAGGAATCAGACAGGAAAAAGTGAGGGGACCGATTGTAAAAAGGATTAACTAGCACCTCTTGAGCAGGAAAACACAGTAACTGAAATTTGAAGCCAGTGTTTTTGTCAACCTGTCCCAAATCCGCATCCTTCCCTTCCCCCTATTATTCTGTCTGCTAACCTTCCTCCAACCTCACTGACCTCTACAATCTGGAAACAAAAGGGGCAGGGGTATCAATTAATCAATTAATTACTGGTTCTGCACACAGCTTCCTATTCGACGGGTTGTTGGTGCCCTTCCTAGAAATTTACATCCTAACTCTTTATTGGAAGGAAATAAAATCATCGACCTCAAAACTGGGCAGGGGCTCTGCATTCATTAGGTTGCTTTCTGTTGCACATCCCAAAAACCCATCTTGAGTTTCAACATACAAGAAAATCATCCTAACAACACCATGTTCTCATGGAATCCAAGCACAAAATCATTACATGACCTCAGAATAAAACTTGAAAAATTGATTCAGATATTAATCCTTCCCTCCCTCCCCCTTCTTCCCTCCCATACGTGATTCTCTTAGCTTCTCGGCTTCCCTGTCGCCTGCAGAGAGAAAATGACCTCATACTGCATCACCCCATCCTCGTGGCCGGGGGCAGGGTTTGTACTATTCCCACAAGGAGAAGGAGATGGGAACACTAAATATTAGCTGTCCACCACCGAGACAACACTCGTAAGTGGTGAACTCATCTAAGGTTCTTCTGTGGTCTCTGCAGGTCTGACAAACTGTGTGAATAAAACCATCATCAGTCCTGCAGGAATATATAACCCTATGACCCAAAAAAGCAGGGGAGGAAAGAGACTTCTGTGTCTGGTTCTGGCAAACAAGGTGATTCCGATCAACCCTGCCTCTTCAGACAAACAAAACAGCAGGAAGAAGTATTTTTTAATCGTAAAAGCATGTTTGACCTGTGTAGACACAGGCTTGTTTACTTTAAAAGTAACTTGGTATGAATTTTTCTATCTGTGTATGTTTTATGGTTCACAATAAAAAAGGGGTTTAACGACAGATGTTGGCGGGGATGCGGAGAAAGGGGAACCCTCCTACACTGTTGGTGGGAATGCAAGCTGGTGCAGCCACTCTGGAAAACTGTATGGAGGTTCTTCAAAAAGTTGAAAATAGAGCTACCATATGA
>NC_138379.1:94910428-94952909 GCF_054177405.1 Leptonychotes weddellii | reverse complement strand
TTTCTTTTATTAATGTATTGTATCACATTGATTTGTGGATGTTGAACCAACCTTGCAGCCAAGGGATAAATCCCACTTGGTCATGGTGAATAATCCTTTTAATGTACTGTTTGATCCTGTTGGCTAGTATTTTGGTGAGAATTTTTGCATCCATGTTCATCAAGGATATTAGTCTGTAGTTCTCCTTTTTGATGGGGTCTTTGGTTTTGGGATCAAGGTAATGCTGGCCTCATAAAATGAGTTTGGAAGTTTTCCTTTCATTTCTATTTTTTTGAATAGTTTCAGAAGAATAGGTATTAATTCTTCTTTAAATGTTTGGTAGAATTCCCCTGGGAAGCCATCTGGCCCTGGGCTCTTGTTTGTTGGGAGATTTTTGATTACTGCTTCAATTTCCTTACTGGTTATGGGTTTGTTCAAGTTTTCTACTAGAGCATTCTTTATGATTAAAAAAAAATGCTGTTATTGACCCACCAACTGGGGAATAGTTAAATAAACACTGTGATTGATACCATACTGTGGTTCTAGTCTGCAGCACTCCAAAGAAATGAGATAAATCTATATGTGTCATCATAAAAAGATCACCAAATCACAGTTAGGTGTAAAACACAAATTGCCAAACAGTACCTTTCTAATTTTAGAGAAAACCCAAACTATGTTGAGATAGGACAAGCAATGCGTTAAGCATCTGACTCTTGGTTTCGGCTGAGGTCATGCTCTCAGGGTCATGGGATTGAGCCCCCCGTTGGGCTCCATGCTCAGAGCAAAGTCTGTTTCAGATTCTTTCTCTTTCCCTCCTTCTCTCCCCCTGCCCTACTTGTGCATGCTCTCTGTCTCTAAAATAAATGAATAAATGAAAAATCTTTAAAAAAAAATAGGACAAGAAGAAAGAAGGGACCCATGAAATGAGAGTTAGGATCATCTGACCTTGAGGAAGATGGCAAGGTCCTGGGGAAGCTGGAAGGATTCTGAAGAGCTCAGTGGGCTAGGGGCAAAAGTCTGGAAGCAACAAGAACAAGACCGTACTTAGGAAGTGAGTGGTTTACCATCATTAAGAATATGTTGAAGGTCTAGGAACCCAAGCCCTAAGCCACCTAGGCGCCCCATTGCATATATTTTTTTAAACTTTGTATCCTTTAGGATGCCTAGGTGACTTAGTTAAGTGTCTGCCTTCAGCTCAGGTCATGATCCCAGGGTCCTGGGATCGAGTTCCGCATCGGGCTCCCTGCTCCGCGGGGAAGCCTGCTTCTCCCTCTGCTGCTCTCTCTGCTTGTGCTCTCTTTCTTTCGCTCTGTCAAATAAATAAATAAAATCTTTAAAAATAAATAAATAAACTTTCTATTCTTTAGAAATATGCCATGAACATTTTAATCTATTAAGTTAAATACATGGCGTATTATTTTATCATATAGATATATCATAATTTGATCATTACCTTCTTGTTGGATTCCAGGTTACTTAAATGATATTATAGTATAAATAATACTGAAGTAAATACCATCTTAACTAAACCTTGCACATATCCCAATTACTTCTTAAACACAGCTTCCTAAAAATGGAAGAAATGGAATTACTGGGTCAAAGGTATGAATATTTTTAAGATTCCTGAGGCTCTCATCATATTGTGGTAATATATACTGACCCACGCAGTTCACAGAATACAAACCTTATGTCATCTTCACAGCACTGGGCATTATTTTTTTAGGCTTTATACCAAATTCAAAAACAGTAATTTGGTAACATCATTTTAAGTATTATTGTTTCAATTATTAGTGAATTAGAATTATATTTTTGAATATTCTTATAGTGAAGTACTCAAAGATATTTTTCTTTACCTAGAAGACTACATTACATATCTGCCTTAGTTTTTGTTATAATTTGTCCTTTTCCGAATAAGTAGTTCATATTTTGATTGAACATAGTGCTTTTTATATACAGAAATGTTTAATATCATGTAGTTGACACAATTTTTTTTTAGTATTTTCCTATTATCTCAAGAGGCCTTCGCCATCCTATATCAAATTGATATACATGATTATAGTCCTTGGATTATTTTAAGCATACATTAATACTTAGTTTATTCATCTCAAACCCATAAGGAATGTGTCTAGGTCAAAGGTCTCTGCTCCAACAGCTATTACTGTTTTTAAATATCTCGTTTTATTTTTTAAACAAATTTGTCATTTATTTTGAATTACACATTGTCTGAAATCCAAAAAAGTACTGTTTAGAAAACACAGTCGTATCCTATCTCAGAAATGACTCTAAACCTGAGAGCTTTTGGACATGTCTTATCTCAAATTTAGCAGCATCAAATTCCGTTGGTTTCATCCACACCAACCACAGCTGCCACTGTGAGAAGAAACCATCACATCAAGTTAATACGAGGAGCATTTTGTTGTCTGGCGGTCCCTGGATATGGGCAACATTGCACCAGGTGTCAGCAGGGACCTACTCCACGCCAACACAAAGGAGCCCTGGGGAGGAAGATGCTAGAAGACACTGAAGAAAAACCCGAGGCAAATGCAGAAACAGTGATTTTCATTTAGAGGAACCAGCAAACGATGGACCTGATCCCATCAGAGATGTGCTCCATGCTCACGTCTCCTCTTCAGAAGAAGGTGTCAGGCCAGCCTCCGGGAGGATGGACGAGATGCCCCATTGCAACAGGTTCCCGTCCTGGATGGATCCCGATGATCACACTTTGGGTGCATCGCTGAGATCAGAGGAAAGTAAGTGAAATCTCCAAGGACAAGAGAGAAAAGCAGCACAGACACTGTCGGGTGAAACCTGAAAACCATAAAGGCAAATCAGCCTCGGCAAATGATGACGCGGAAGGGGGATCTGTGGCCAGAACATCCCAGGACCCAAGCCTGAGACATACGGCCGGGACCCCTCCCCCAGCGGAAAGGTGTTCTTGCTCAGTAGGAGCCTCTAGCTTCTGGCCCAGTAGCAACTGGCGCACGCACTTCGCTGCCTGTGTATTGCCTCTCACTGCCTCCGGTGGAGACTGAAGGCTTGTGTGTGTGCCTGTTTTGATGAAGACTGGCAAATATTCACGCTGACCCAAAATGTTCTTCCTGTGTCTTTTAATTTCAGTCCCTGTGTTCATGTCTTCTTCATCTTCCAAAATACAGTCTACTTTACTACTTCCTCCTGAGGTCCCTCGAACCTCTCTCACTGAAACGCCACCTCTTTTTGGATTGTGCTTTTGAACCAGTTGAGCTCCTTGGCTGATTTTTTTTTCTTCTTCACAAAACTTTTATTTATTTTTTTTGCTTACTCTGTACACCATCAGTCATGTCATAGCTGAGTGTCGTCCAGCCTACCTGTGGGAGCACATACCACACAGGACTCTTGTTTACCATGTCAGCTAGTTGTTTTATGAATAAAACCCCAGAGTTACACAGCTATTGAAGATCAGAAAGCTGAGATAATATTTTATTGAGTTCACTTTTAAAAACCGAACGAGTATTTATTTAGCACCGAAAATGAAGTGGCATGTTCAAAACGCGTTCAGATGAAAACTGAAATATTCAGTCATTAAAATTATGTCTTTACAAACGACAACATCTGGATAGCGGGTATCAATGCATAATTTTATTCTGAATGTTGAGCATCGCATAGAAGTCACCACATTTCATATTTGTATGCACTTCACACTTTCTGCAAGAGAAAGCCACATAGGAGTCTATAATTCAGTTTGTATAATTTCTTTTAATCAACTTCTACTTAACAGGCTCACTGGACTCATTTCAAGCTCGCTGTCTTGCTTTAAAACTCACTGTTGAGACATCTGGGTGACGCAGTCGGTTAAGCATCCACATCTTGGTTTCAGCTCAGGTCATGATCTCAGGGTCATGAGATCGAGCCCCGGGTGCAGCTCAGTGGGGAGTCTGCTTGAGATTCTCTCTCCCTCTCACTCTGCCCCCTGCTCACAGTCATGTGCTCTCTCTCTCTTCAAAAAAAATAAATCTTAAAAAAAAAACAGAAAACCTCACTAATGCCGTCTGTGTTGGAAGGACATCCCTCCTATGTGCTCATCAGCCCTGCCTGATTCATATGCTAATTGAGAATGAGTTGTGTTTCTTCCCAAAACCATCTGTGCCAGTTGTATGTATTGTATAATTCACATATAATTTGATTAAGTCAGATGTAAATCCATGAATATCAGTATAAAAAGAAAATTGTTTCTCTGAACAACTGAGTGACTACTTTAGAAAAACTCGATAAAAAAAACTTGAGTGTAAAATTGATGTTGATTTGGTCATGAGGAAGACAGCTTAAAACATAGGGGAAAAGATCATAAAAATCTAGGAAATTTTTGCCTTCAAATGTATTGCAGTGTTGTTGGATTCTTACTTCACTTACATGAAAGCTGGAACAGGAGATGCAAATGCCGCCCCGTGCATGGGATTTGTGCAAGAAGTTGGAGAGTGCCAGCTGGCCAGCCCTGTGCTCTCTTGCCAGGACCTGGAAGACACGAGTCTACCCGTCGCCCCACCATCAGGACCAGTAGACAGAAAATCATCTGCCGTCCTGCAGCGTATTGCCTGCTAGAGGCCGTCCCAACACCCACGCTCATTCTCTGTCTGCAGAGCACTGTCACATGTGGGGAGGGAAGAAGGAACAAGAGGCCAGAACTAGTGAACGAGCCAAGGGTCGGACGCTGCTACAGTGTTTGCATCTCTAACCCCACTTAATCCGCACATAGCGCCAGCATACGAGTGTTATCCTCATTCTACTACTGGGTGAAAAGGGGACGGGGCATGAGAAGGTACACACAGCTGTGGACCCTGGCTGAGACGTGGCAGGGTCTGGACTCCAACCTCTGTCTGTCTGACTCCTGAGCCTGGTCCTCTCCACTTGCCCATTTCTTTAGGAACAAATACTAATTCCTATCATAAAATACCGATTTAGAGGAAATATAATTTCTCTCAAACTTAACCCTTCTTTGAGTGTGGTATAATGAATTTTAGGTGAGTCCATTAGTCAGTAAAAGATAATAAGAAAGTGTTTACAAATCAGTTGAAAGAAATGTTTCTGATAGCACATAGCTTCAAAGCATCTATCCCAGAAATCTTCAGAATTCACAGGGATAATCTTACAAGCAACGTATTTACTTTTAAAGTTTTAAAGTAAAAATGCTTTGAAAATACAGGCAAAACAATGACTTTTATAGCTAAGAAATTTCCCAATATCCCATTCCAATAAAAAGACAGTTTTAAAAATTCTGTGCTATAATATTGAATGCATAACCTCACTATATTTTCTGAGACTCTGTCCTCACAAAAAAGTATGTACTTAAGAGGGTCCTCAAAATCTCTCCTCTTCCTCCACCTGACAAAGCAGCACCTGCTCTAAAACTTATGCCTCCCCTCCGGTTCCACTTGTCAACACTGACCTTAAATGTTACCAGGAACTCCAAGGCTCACTATTTACTGCCTGGACAGGATTTTTCCTGCTGTGCTGACATGGATTGATTGATTCATTCGTTCATTCATGCACTCATTAACTCATTAAAACATACCTTTAGCCAATATTTGAGTTTCTTCTCGTGACTGTCACTGTGCCAGGCATTGAGGATGCAGCGATGAAGAAGTCACAGTCTCTGTTTCCTTGGGCGTGTATCGTCTGTATTTTCCAGCCCCCTTAAAACTGCAAGACAGAGGACAGCCACCAACAACGGGATCCTGGCCAATGAAGTAAGGACAAAATAAAAGTCAGTTATTTTCAAATCTGGCGTCAACAACCTTTCAGCGATCCTCAACAGCCCCCTTCTTCCTCATCTCCTGGATGGACACAGGGATCCAACAAAGGACTTTGAGTTTCCAGGGGATGAAGAAGGCAGCAGGAAGACAGAAGCCGGATTCCTAAAACACAGGGGAGACCGCTCATCCCGCAAACCGCTACATGAGAGAAATAGACACGTGTCCCGACTGGTGCAGCCGCGAAGGAAACGGTTAGGTTTGACTCTACTGTACATCTCTGGTATGCCATAATATAAAGTGGAAAGGAGTTGAAGGTAGCACTGCTTTATGATGTGACAGGCCGCCACGGGGTGCATATGTCTGAAGGATAGTAAGACGGAAGTATCCTTTTCAGTTCAGCCTTGTTCCTCTTGAGTCCCTGGACAAAGCTGGCTTCTAAGATGGAATATTGTAGGCATGGGTTTTCTGAATTGTCAACTCAGACTCTGACACGTTTCACTTCATTACTTCTCAACCAAAAAGCTGGCATATTTTCTTTAGAATAATGGTCCTCCTTTTTATCTGTTCATTAGTGAAATACGCCATTTCCCTCCGGGTGAAGCTCTGGTTCGGGTCTCTGAAATCTGAAGCAGTGATTAGCTGCATTCCGATTCCAGGGGAGACCCCATCGTGGGGAGTGACTCTGGAACTGTGGGCAGGACGCGTAAGTTCCTGAGGCGAGCATGCCCTGCAGGGCTACTGATGCCCGGCGTGCTGGGAGGGAGCTCTGTGCGAGGTACGCAGGCTCAGTGAGATGCCCCGAGATCCCTGCACCTGCACACTTTGCATGTGTCTATAGCAAGTTATATTTCTCGGTGTGGAATTTTTGTGTCAGAGGACATATACTTTTTAAAAAATATTGTCAAAATGCCTTTAGAAAAGTTAATCCCAGGGGCACCTGCCTGGCTGGCTCAGCTGGTAGAGCATGTGACTCATCTTGGGGTTGGGGTTGTGAGTTCAAGCCCCATGTTGGGTTTACTAGAGATGACTAAAAAATAAAAGAGTACTAAAAAATAAACTTAAAAAAAGAAAGAAACTAAAAGAAAAGATGGAAAAGAAAAGTTAATCCAATTTAAATTCTAACCAATAGTATATAAAAGGGGTACTTTCTACAAAACCTCCCCAATACTAAGTACTTTGATTTCCTCTTTACCTTCAACAAGACAAGGGATGCCATACATCACCTTTAACCTTTATTCTCATGATTTTGGGTAGTTTTATACCCCTGTTCATTTGCATTGTGTGTGGGGGGGTGTGAGTTTGTGAGAGATCTCAGTATGTTAAACTGATATGACCTCATCATATTATACTTTCTAAAATTGTACAATTGCCTTTTAAATTTCTTTATATTATGGCATACCAGAGATGTACAATAGAGTCAAACCTAACCATTTAAGATAATTTTTAAGATTATAATGTGTTTGAAACTAGGTGTTATTTTTTGTCATTTTTAAGTTCAAAAGTCCTTCTTGTATCCACTTCAGAAATGTACACTTAGGTTTTGTTCTAGATTTTAATGGCTTTTTTTTTTTCATTTAACACCTTAACATATATGGAATTTATTTTAATATATAGATAGGAATTTTTTCAAATTATTATTCAGTTATCCCTAAAATATTGAGTCTCTCTTTCTCCCAGTTGCTTACAATATATTGCTTAATGAAGTCACATATATTCACACAAATACTTACGTAGGTTACTTCAGTGTCCCATTCATTTCTAAATCCTTATGTTAACTATCTAATGTATCAAATACTCCCACATTTAAATACGTTTACAAAATTTTATTAGCTATACTTATTTGCTTATTCTTCAAATGAGCTTAAAATTTTTATCAGCCATTTTTACTTGTTTATTCTTCAAGAGAACCAGAGTCATGAGATCGAGCCAAGTCTGCCTGGGTCTCTTTCCCTCTGCTGCTCCCCCTGCGCGTGCTCTCTCTCTCTCAAATAAATGAAAAAAATCTTTAAAAAAATAAAATGAAATGAAATAATACCCAAAAGTAAAACTTGGAAGGGAAAAATACATACACACCTCAGGGTTGCCTCTGGGAATGGAGAGAGTAAACACTGGGAATAAGAAGGCTTCTACTTCTATTTCATTTTATTAAATGAAAAAAGAGAGATGATGTTTTATAAAATCTAGGTGGCGGCCCATGAATTTCTGTTATACCTTCTCTTTACTGTTGTGTATGCTTGAAGTACTTCATAATTAACTATAAAATTACAAGTCGGTGTGAGGAGAGAGGGAGAGAGGGGTCCCATCCCGTAGAAAGTCGGGGCAGGTGTTTCTCTGGGACGAATTGAGGTCTCCGAGTCAGGACACACAAGCCAGAGCAGAGAGCGTCTCCCTGCGTTCTTCCAGCAGCCTCTGCCCTACACCCCAGCCTGTGTGCGCCCTTCTCAGTCCAGGGCCATCTCCCTCAGAGGCAGGCGGACTGGCAGCCAGATTCTTGTCTTGGGTTTTCCCGAAACCTGAGTTTTAAGTGGCCTTGTCACTGTCTCTCCTGTACTGTGACTTGGTTCTAAGAAGGAATCCAAGCTAGGGGCATCTGGCTGGCTCAGGTGGTGGAACGTGAGATTTTGATCTTGGGGTCGTGGGTTTGAGCCCCACGCTGGGTGTGTAGAGATTAAGTAAAAATAAAATCTTTAAAAAAAAAAAAAAGAAGAAGAAGAAGAAGAAAGAATCCAAGGCAACCTGTCTTTCCTGAGGGTGATGGTGGTTGGCGTTGTTCTAACCTGGAGCTCACAAGAACGAATCCGTGTAAATGAATCAATTTGCATTAAGGTTCCTAAGCTCATTGTAATCTGTTTTCTGTTCTCTTCCTTCATAGCCTGTAAATTCCTCTGGGGCACAGAACACTTTTTCTTTATATTTTTGTCTTTGTGTCTCAGCATCTGGCGCAGTGCCTGACGTCCATGAGGGCAAACAACTGTGTTCAAGATGTCGTGAACATTTATAAGTGTAGAGCACTTCCCAGTAAGAGGAGCAAAATCAGGAGAAGGGGACTGTAGGAGGAGAATTTTGAGAAAGGTGGTTCTTATAACAAAACACATTTACTACAAATCAGACAACTTTTGCAATGCATTGATTTCTGCCTGTGGATTGGTCACGAGCGATGAATGCTATTCTATAACGAATGCAGGTGTGGGCTTTACCTATGGCCTTCTCCATGCTTTTGCTTTAGTTTCTTTACTTCCCTAAATTTCAGACTATTGGAAACCTTGGAAACTTAGATAAAGGGCTCTTTATAGCTATTTTCCCTACGGATTCAGTCAATGGACTGAGCATTACGTTTGGTTGTCTGGCCCCCTTAATCTCCTTTAATCTGGTTGGGACCGTCCCTCCGCCCACAAACACACTTTCTTTTTTTTTTTTTTTTTTTAAAGATTTTATTTATTTATTTGACAGAGAGAGACACAGCGAGAGAGGGAACACAAGCAGGGGGAGTGGGAGAGGGAGAAGCAGGCTTCCCGCAGAGCAGGGAGCCCGATGCGGGGCTCGATCCCAGGACCCTGGGATCATGACCTGAGCCGAAGGCAGACGCCTAACGACTGAGCCACCCAGGCGCCCCCACAAACACACTTTCTAAATTCTTTATGACATTGGCATTTCTGAAGAGTTCAAGTGATTTGTCTTGTAAAATGTATCTCCCTCTGGATTTCTGTAATGGCTTCCTCGTTTTAGATGCAAGTTAAATATTTTTGGCAAAAATGCTACTTAGTTGATTTTGAGTGTCTTGAAGGATATATGCATCACTACAGGGAGAAAATGTCAGTTTTTTGTTTTTGTTTTTTTAAAGATTTTATTTTTATTTATTTATTTGACAGAGACACAGTGAGAGAGGGAACACAAGCAGGGGGAGTGGGAGAGGGAGAAGCAGGTTTCCTGCAGAGCAGGGAGCCCGATGTGGGGCTCGATCCCAAGACCCTGGGATCACGACCTGAGCCAAAGGCAGACGCTTAACGAATGAGCCACCCAGGCGCCCCTATAATGTCAGTTTTGTTCTGATATATTTTTTAAGATTTTATTTATTTGAGAGAGGGAGTGCTTGTGCACACGAGCAGGGGGAGGGGCAGAGGGAGAAGCAGGCTCCCAGCTGAGCAGGGAGACGAGGGGCTCGATCCCAGGACCCTGGGATCATGACCTGAGCCGAAGACAGACGCTTCACCGACTGAGCCCCCCAGGTGCCCCATCGTGTTCTGATATTAATGAAGCTAAATTGGATCTCTTGGTTAGGTATTGTGACCACATCGCTCTTGTAAAGATCCTGCTCTCGCTTTGTAAAAAGCAATCTGTGGGGTGATGTCTGAGACTGAATATTCTGTTATGGCAATGAACCTAGTGTCCATTGATAAATCCTGCTTGAGCTCATTATTGCATAGTTTTGCAAAATACTGATTTTCTCAGCCTATCACTCCTTCTACATTTATTGGCTGCGAGGGCTTTCCCTCCACACATCCCTTTATCACTGGACTCACAGATTCTATTTCTGTCTTCAGTAGGATAATCCATGACCATTATTAGGATTTTGTTCCTCAAACCGTCCCATGTCTAAGCAGTACGAACCCCCTGGCTTCTGACTCATTTTAATGGGCTGCTGTAATTTCTTGAGCACTTCTTTGCTCTCCGACACGATGAGGCTGTGCTTTTTACTTTCCTTTCTCCAAACCTGGAAACAGCCATTGCCCCAGGGATCCCAATGCCTGTTAGTAGGGACGGCAGTCAGATCTCAAGGCCTGTGCCGTGGAGGTGCTCTTTGCTAGGAGCTGTTGGCACGGAGGTCTCTGGCCTGCCTCCATGCCTCCCGGCCTCCATGCCTCCCCTGCAGTAACCTCCAGCTGCTCTTGTCACAGGCCGTCTGGCTTCCCTTCAATGAGTTCTTCACACTGGAGTTGGTCACTTTTCCAAAGTTCACATTTGTCACACCCAGGGCAAAAGCATGTGTGGCTTGATCACTTAGTGACACACTGAAAACCATGTGGGGGTTGCCAAAATCATTCGCATCATCGAGAAGACCCCACATGGTCTGTCCTCCCCTACATCCCAGTCACACATGGACCACTGTACCCCTATGTCAACATGACTGGTCTCTTTATAAGAACAGGAAATTTAGACAGACATGTGCAGGGAGAGGATGGTGTGAAAACAAGAGAAAATGGCCACATGCAAGCCAAGGAGAAGGGTCTGGGACAGATCCTGCCCAAGAAGGAGCCCTGCCAACTCCTTCGTCTCAGATTTCCAGCCCCCAGGACCAGGAGGAAATAGATTTCTATTGCTAAGCCCCCCGGGCTGTGCCCCTTGGTCACGGCAGCCTTCGTGGACTGACACACTGCCTTTCTGTCTTTTTAGCTCAGAGCATTTAGCACAGAGAATCACACACACAGACACTTAATAAACGTTTTTTCATGTGGCTTGAATTAATCACCACACTATAGCGTATACCTTCCCAATCAGAATGTGAATAACTGTGGCCTTGGGATCAGAACTGACTTCAGATACTGCCACCTTACTGGCTGAGTGACAGTGGGAAAGAAAGCGTATCTAACACACGCAAATAGTTTGATGATTACATGAGACGTTGCACATAAAGTATTCCACTTGTGCCTGAAAAATCACGTGCACTCAATAAATATTAACTATTCCTGCTGTTGTCATTGCTGTATCGTGAGTGTGATAAAGTTAAGATGTGACACGATAGCGAGATATATAGAAGTACGTTTGGGTGATCTAGTGCAGGGTCGATAACTTACAATACATTATACATTTTCTCCAGCATCTTAATTATAAGTGAACTGAAGAACAGACTCAGTTCCTCAAAAAAGAATGTCTCTCTTCACTGTACTAAAATACTTCATGGGAATATTCCTGCTCTTTGGCTCTCACCACCAAGATTCACTACAAGAGATGCAGGCAGGCATTCCCCAGATTAGTGGGCTGCTCAGTTTCACCTTCGGAAGGAGGGCTGTCCAGGGACAGGGCTCTGGAAGACTAAAGCCATCCCAGACACCGTTCAGAACAGAGTAGGGCTGAATGGGGGGGGACATCGACCTAAGCTCCTGAATGATATTGTTATTCCCTTCTAGAACGTGGCATGCTCACACCAGGGTCACGTTCGTGTTTGGATGTAAGACTTTACGTAAAATGAAAGCAGGGAAATGTGTGTAAGGATAAGAACTTCCAAACTAGAAGAAGATACCGAGAGTTGTTGCTTTTATACATGCACGTGGTACATCGGGGCTCCTGGTCTCTTAGACCACAAGGAGCATGGAGACCCCTTCAGGTACCAGGTAAAACCATCAGCCTCACGGAAGCCAAGAAGCAAGGGGGCGGGACAGGGACCAGGAGGGGCCGGCTGTAAATGGACGTGAGGAAGACGGGGTCTCACTGGCCACAGACCTCTTCTGGGACCAGCTGAGACCAGAAAGTCAAGTTTTGGAAGCACGATCTGTCTCTCAGCAGGTTTTAATACACATATTGTTAACTATGGTCATCCTGCTGCACATGAGATCTTCAGACCTCATTTGTCTTGCACAACCAAAATCTTGTACCTATGAGGGTCTCCTCAGCCCCCAACCTGCACCCCCAGTGACCACCTTTCCACTCTTTGCTTCTCTGACTTGTACCGTTTTAGATTCCACACATAAGTGAGTCATCTCAACGAAGTTGTTTAAAAAAAAGAAACAGGACCTGATCCTGCCACCCCAGTTTGAGAAAGGAGGCATCGGTAACTGATTATCTCTCTTGCTTTTTTTTTTTAATCCTTTAAGGATAGACTAGGATGCTTCTGTGTCTATATGGGTCCATGTGGCCCTAACAGGCCAAATTTTCTTGTAATTAATCAAGAAAATGTTCTAAATACCACTGGGACAACATTAATTAACATGCAGCTTCCACAACTTTCCGGGAAGGATCTGCTCCCCTTGAAATACTGCAAATTGGAATTATTCTTACTCTTGGAAAAAAGGCATTTCCTCAACTCCAGCTAGTCTCCCAGGCTTTAGTCTAAGGTAAAGAATCTGGAGAGGCTCCCAAGACTCTCGGACACTGGAACGCCTGAATGCCCTTTCCCACCCAGCAGGATGAAACACCCACTCCCGTGAGCATGCCATATTCCAAATTACTTCCTCTCTCCAGATGGCCAGATCTTATTCAACCCCCAAGTTACCCCCGTGACTTTTGTCCACGACTATGACACCTCCCCACCCACCCCGGTGACCCGGCAAGTCTTTACGCCCAGAGGAGCACCATCACCTCTTTCTACAGGAGAATTAACTAATTTCTTAATTGTTATATTCCGGGAAAAGTACTCTGCAATTAAAAATAAGTGAAAAAAGGCTAATATTCAAAAATAGACACAGCTCTCCCATCTGCACGGAAATGCTCTTTGATGAAGATGCATGCTCATTCTTTTCCAATAATCCCGGGTCCTATGACTGATTTCTGAGAAAATGCTGTATCACAAACTCCAGGTGGGTCACAGCCCACTAATGATACCAGAGTATAAACCAGTCATAACCCTTCCATTAAGCCCTGAGCAATCCCAATACATACCAGTGATGTTGCTGAAAAACAAGCATTTTTCTAGAGAAGCACAGACCTTGTATGGGAATGTTTGAACTGCCGTTCAGTAAACACAGACACTTGAGAAGAGTCAGCCGTAAACCGAAAAGCTTGAGTCTGGGGGAGTGGGTGGGAGGGATGGCCGACAGCAGAAGGTCTCCATGACCTGAGGGTGGACACTGTGTACATACCATGTCTATCACTATAAATATTTCTACGGCCGTTGAAACAGTGATCCTTTTTCTGAAAATGAATGCTGGCTGTTAGGTATCTAACACTCAGTTTGTAATAGTTGTATGTGCATTTAATTTGTGGTATTTCCTTTGGTCTTCATTTAAAAATTGTTCACTAAATTAAATATCATATTCGTCGGGTGTAGCAAACGCTTCTGCTGTCCCACATTCATCCCCACAGTGCCGCTCTGAGTCCCGCTGCGGCTGGGACGAGGGGTCTGTACACAGCATCCCATCCACAGCACTCCACGTCCCTGGTCCACGTCAGGGCCTGTTCAGAGCCGGAGAGCTTGCTCGGCCCCACAAGGCACAGCCCAGGAGTGGGGGGCAGCACTCAAGCAGGGAGGCACGGGACCTGCAGAGAAGTGCCCGGCCTCCTTCCTTCAGATGGATAGTCCCAGGCACCGTTCTCTGTGTTCCTCAGACACTCTTGCCAAAGAGTCAGCCCCGACTTCAAGGACTCACCGTGATGTGGGCTCCTTCTCCCTCCCCCGCTCATGCTCTGCGCACCTTCACCACTGCGTCCTGGGCTCCTGCAGTCCGAGCACCTGCTCCCAGCTTCTCATCTCATGCTCTGCTTTCAGAAGGAGCCAAACAAAGATATCAAATATCTTAAGATCTGGTGTCATCTAGATGGTAGAAATTTAGATACTGAAACACAGGCAATGAGAGCAGCTTGGAAACAGTATCATCTAATCCTTCAACACTTTATTGATGTAGCACTGAACCACTTAGGGAGTTAATATTTGTAAAGCACTTAGCACTGTGCCCACTACATAGTAAGTAGCATGTGTCTATTAAACAAATAGAAAGTAGATAAATAGACTAAGTCTTGAATAGCTACAGATTATATCTCCCCGTTTAAACCATCTCTCCGCTTTTCAACAAACTCCGATAGTCTTTTTAATTAAAGTTTTTATTTCGAGATAATTAGACATTCAGTGAAGTTGTAAGAAATAAATTACAGAATGACCGTATGTGCCCTTTATCTGAGGAGCTTAATTTTAATTACAGTGGTAATCAAAAGAACTCAATTTCTCTATTTTCTCTTTTCATTTTGCCTGGAACACAGGGTCCAGTGTTTTTTTACTGAGGTGAAATTTTCATAACATAAAATTAACCATTTTAAAGTGAATGGCATTTAGTATATTCATAACATTGTGCACCTACCCATATCAAGTTCCAAAATATTTCATGAGCCGAGAAGAAAACCCCGAGCCCAGTAAGCAGGCTCCCTGTTCTCCCTCCTCCCAGCCCCTGGCGTCACCAATCTGGTTTTGTCCCTGTGGATTTACCTATTCTGGATATTTCATATAAATGGAGCTATACATTTTAAGACCTCCTGTGTCCAGCTTCTTTCACTTAGCACTATGTTTCTGAGATTCATACACAGTATAACATATACAGATACTTCATTCTTTTTTATTGCTGAATAATAACCCATCGTATGTACCAACCACATTGGTTGTCCATTCATCCACTAATGGACATTCTGATTCTTTCTACATTTTGTCTATTGTGAAAAGTACTACAGTGAAGACTCCTGTACAAGTATTTGAGTACCTCTTTTCTTTTCTTTTTTTAAATTTTTATTATTTTTTTAATTTTTTTAAAAGATTTTATTTATTTATTTGACAGAGAGAGACACAGCTAGAGAGGGAACACAAGCAGGGGAAGTGGGAGAGGGAGAAGCAGGCCTCCCGCCGAGCAGGGAGCCCGATGCGGGACTCTATCCCAGGACCCTGGGATCATGACCTGAGCCGAAGGCAGTTGCTTAACCCACTAAACCATCCAGGCACCCCAAAATTTTTATTTTTTTGAGAGAGACAGAGAGAGAGAGCACGCATGAGCGTGAGCAGGGGTGGGTGGAGGGCCAGAAGGAGAAAGAGAATCTCAAGCAGGCTCCATGGCCAGCATGGAGCCCGCCATGGGGCTCGATCTCACGACCCTGAGATCATGACCTGAGCCAAAATCAGGAGTCAGACAGTTAACTGAATGAGCCATCCAGGTGCCCCTTGAGTACCTCTTTTCAATTTGGGAGTGGTGAGTATGCCTAAGAGTGGAAATGCTGGGTCATATGGTAATTCTATGTTTAACTTTTTGAGGAACCACTAAACGATTTTCCACAGTGGCTGCACCATTTTACATTCCCACCAGCAGTGTGCAAGGGTTCCAATTTCTCCACATCCTCGACAACACTCTCTTGTGTTGTTATTATTATAGCCATTCCCGTGGGTATGAAGTGATATCTCATTATGGTTTAAATTTGCATTGACCTCATGACTAATGATGTTAAGCATCTTGTCATATGCTTGTTGGCCATTCATTTATTTTCTTTAAATATATTTCTATTCAGCTCCTTTGCCCATTTTTTAATCAGTTGTGTGTCTTTTTGTTGTTGAGTTGTAGGAGCTCTTTATATATTCTGGATAATAGATCCTAATCAGATGTATGATTTGCAAATATTTTCTCACATTCTGTAGGTTGCCTTTTCACTTTCTCATTAATGTCCTTTGATGCACAAAAGTTTTAATTTTGATGATGCTTAGTTTATTTGCTTTTTCTTTTGTTGCTCATACTTTTGAATTATCTAATAATCCATTGCCAAGTCCACCGTCATGAAGATTCACCTCTTCTTTTAAGGGTTTTATAACATTAGCTCCTACATTTAGATTGTTTATCCCTTTTGAGTTAATTTTGTATATAGTATGAGGTAGGGTTCAACTTTATCCTTTAACATGTGAATGTCCAGTTGCCCCAGCATCACCTGCTGAGGGAACTGTTCATTTCCTATATGGTGGTCTTGGTGCTCTTGTAGAAAATCAACCATCTGTGGGAAGATTGGTTCTCTCAATCCTTAGCCAGGCTGTTTAAATTCTGCATTAGCCTGCACTTTGTGCTTTCCCTGAGCCTAAAGAATGGCCAGAGGTGAAAGCTCTGAGTGTTCTCTAGTCTTTCTGAGCATGCATTCTGTCCTGGGTGTGCACATGGCTTTCTAGATTCCCTGATGTATGCAGGCACTTCTCAATGCCCTGATCTCCCAAAGAAACTCCCCCCAGTTTCTCTTTCTAGACTGTTAGTGTCATTTTTTGCCTCAAATGCAATCTTTCATCCCAGGGAGGAGCACAGTGTTCATCTGCCTTACAGTGTTTTCAAGGAATGCCCTCTGTATAGCCACTCTTTGACCCCAAGAGAGTTCCAGGTTAGGTGGGACCAAAACAAGTACCTTACGTCAGTCCTTTAGGTCATCTCCAAATAGGTCAAAACAGACAAAACATAATCCTTTGAGAGTATGAACTTTTCTGCTCCCTCCAGGACCAGAGACCAGAGTCCACACAGGGAGCTCTGGCTGCTATCTTCAAGACCACCACCAGGCCAGGAAGGGGAGTGAGGCAAGAGCAAGCAAAATCCTACAAGGCTTTCCTATTATGTTTAAATTGCCACCCCCCCACCACCCCTTTCTTATACAGCATTTGCTTGCTTTCTGTAAACCCTTGGCTATTTTCCAGAGTTCTGACAAAGTTGCTTCTGACTGTTTTTGCTTTATTTTTTGTTATTTCTGTGAGGGATGGGCCTTTGGAGTTACCCATTCCTTCTTGTTTGCTGACATCACTTTTTCAGATAGTTTTTTAAAATTTCATCTTTGACTTACAGAAATTTTCAAAGGGGAAAATACTGGTAAGAAGTATTTTGAACAGCCACCAGATAATAACTTTCATGATGATTTCTTGACCATATTTATTTATATAAAATCTATTTAAATATGTATTTAGAAATGTTTGTAATAGATGTCAGCATCATTTATGAAAATGGCACACACCTGGAGAGCACAAGAAACTTTAATAAAATGGGCTTTCATGTCTTTTACACTATTCTCTTTATATATAGTCTTGCATCAATTCCACACCAAAATCCCACCATTTTCTTGGAACAAAACCCCACAGTCAAGGCTTAGGATAATGGTGGAAGAACACTTTGCCCGCTTTAATCTGACAGGACATCTACCACCTGCCCACTGTTGGTGGCCATGAGTGAGAGAGGAGTGGTGAGTCAGCAGTGTCCGTGTTCCCAGCCTGTGTAACAAAACTCCTGTGTGTTATGTACTTTAAAAATTGCACATTGGTTTTTTTTTTTAATCTGACAGTTTAAATTGCCATGAAAACCATTATTCCTGTTTTTGTCTGATTTACATGGTGAACAGAGGATCTCCAGAGATCTCCTTCAGAACCACTGTGTCCACAAAAAGGTGTTCTCCCTGTGAGAACATATACAGAAATTCAAAATAATATGGGGAAAAACTGAGTCAATGGTAGGCATGAAATGCTTAAGTGCTATTACGGATTATTTGGAGTGTGTTTCTGTTTTTTTTCTGGCAAAGATTTGTAATTTATTCACCTCTCTATTGTCTTTGTTTATGGGTTCCTCAGTGGGCCTTTAGTCTTTTTGGATGTTCATGTTTTATGACTGAACATTAACAGCATGTGCTGAAGGCATAGTTTAATGAAGGTGATGTAGTTTTGGAATATAGGTGAGGTTCAGTGGGGTGGAGTCCAGAGCCAACAACCAAGAAAGAATTCTTGAGATGTCTTTGTTGCAAAATGGTGGTTTATTAAAGCCCGGGGACAGGACCCGTGGGCAGAAAGAGGTGCTGCCCAGGGTGGTGAGGGGTGGCTGATTATACACTATGGGGTTGGAGGAGGTGAGGAAAAGGGGAGGTTTTTGAAAGAACTTTCATATATTAAAGAAGACTCACAGGATACCGGAGGCTTTGCTATTTGTCAAGTTAAGGTTGTTTACCTTTCTAGTAAGGCAGTAACAGTGAGATAGTTGGGAGCTTCCTGGAGGAATGTTACATTCCTCCCATCACGTGTCCTTATCAATGGGCTGCAGGTTTAAGAAAAATCCAATTTTATTTACATTTCTTTCTGCCTCAGCCTCCCTTAATTTCATGTAGGGGAGGGTGATGTTAGGGCTTCAGGAAACTGAGTTATGGGTCTCTGGAAGTTAGGCTATTGATAAGAAGGCTTATTCCTTGTAAATCACTAGGACATTTGTAAACTGAGGGAAACTCAGGTCTTGCAGGACTGTGATCTCTATCAGTTGACTATTTGTTTTTCCTTTAGGGCCCCCAGGAGTGAGGAATATCACACATATCCCATGGGGGGGTGTTGTGGGGTGTCAGCTTCTGCTTTGTCCTCAGCTTGCCTTCTGTTCCCTCATCAAAGGTAGCCTGCAGATTTCAGAGACTCTAAACTGAGCCTTACCGTCTTCTTCTATGTAAAACTGAGCTACCTGAGATCACTGAAGACTTCCTAATTATCCAACAAAGGTGTTTTCAGTAGCAGTCATGGCAATATTGAGCAGTTCCATTTTTTCCCTTGACTTCTCAGTGACATTCTCTACCAGTTCTTGACATACTTCTGCCCCCACATCCTTCCTGTCGTCTTCAGCGATTCCCCGTCCTTCACCTGCCCCTTCCATGTTGTTGCCCACATTCCAGATGGAGTTAAATATCCAAAAAAATCTTTAACTGTAGGGGCAAAATGCTAGAAGGATCTATACGAAGCTACTTTAAAATGGTTGTGTTTGAGGTGGTAGGTATAAAGGCAATTTTTTCTCTTTTTTTTGATTGCAAAAACATAATTTTTATTTATTTTTTAATTTTTATTTAAATTCTAGTTGGTTAACATACAGTGCAATTTGGTTTCAGGAGTAGAATTCAGTGATTCATCACTTACATACAACACCAGTGCTCATCACAACAATGCCCTCCTTAATGCCTATCCCCCATCTAGCTCCTCCCCCACCCACCTCCCCTCCGGCAACCTTCAGTTTGTTTCCTATTGTTAAGAGTCTCTTATGCTTTGTTTCTCTCTCCTTTTTTCCTTTCCCCCCTTCCCATATGTTCATCTGTTTTCTTTCTTAAATTCCACATGTGAGTGAGATCATATGGTATTTGTCTTTCTCTGACTCATGTCACTTAGCATAATACACTCTAGCTCCATCCACATCATTGCAAATGGTAAGAGTTCATCCTTTTTATGGCTGAGTGATATTCCTGTGTGTGTGTGTGTGTGTACCACTTTTTCTTTATCCATTCATCAGTCAGTGGACATTGGGCTCTCTCCATAGTTTGGCTATTGTTGATAATGCTGCTATAAACATCAGGATGCATGTGTCCCTTCGAATCAGTACTTTTGTATCCTTTGGGTAAATACCTACTAGTGCAATTGCTGGATCATAGGGTCATTCTAACTTTTTGAGGAACCTCCATACTGTTTTCCAGAGTGGCTGCACCAGCTTGCATTCGCACCAACAGTGTAGGAGGGTTCCCCTTTCTCCGAATCCCGCCAACATCTGTCGTTTCCTGACTTGTTAATTTTAGCCATTCTGACTGGGTATGAGGTGGTATCTCATTGAGGTTTTGATTTGCATTTCCCTGTTGATGAGTGATGTTGAGCATATTTTCATGTTTCTGTTGGCCATCTGGATGTCTTCTTCTTTGGAAAAACGTCTATTCAAATCTTCTGCCCATTTTTTAATTGGATTATTTGGGTTTTGGCTACTGAGTTATATAAGATCTTTATATATTTGGGGTACTAACCCTTTATAGGATATGTCATTTGCAAATATCTTCTCCGATTCCGTAGGTTGCCTTTTAGTTTTGTTGATTGTTTCCTTCACTGTGCAGAAGCTTTTTATTTTTATGTAGTCTCAATAGATTAATTTTCCTTTATTTCCCTTGCCTCAGGAGACAAATCTAGAAAGATGTTTCTAGGGGCACCTGGGTGGCTCAGTTGGTTAAGCATCTGCCTTTGGCTTAGGTCAGGATCCCAGGGTCCTGGAATCAAACCCGCAGGGAGTCTGCTTCTTCCTCTCCTTCTGCTTACAGTGCCCCCTGCTTGTGCTCTCCCTCTCTCTGTTAAATAAATAATTAAAATCTTAAAAAAAAAAAAAAAAGAAAGATGTTTCTATGATCAATGTCAGAGAGTTTATTGCCTGTGTTCCCTTCTTATGGTTTCAGTTCTCACATTTAGGTCTTTAATCCATTTTGAGTTTATTTTTGTGTATGGTGTAAGAAAATGTGGTCCAGTCTCATTGTTTTGCATGTGGCTGTCTAGTTTACCCAACACCATTTGTTGAAGAGATTGTCTTTTTCCATTGGATATTCTTTACTCCTTTGTCAAAGATTAATTGACCATATAGCTGTGAGTTTATTTCGGGTTATCTATTCTGTTCTATTGATCTATTTGTCTATTTTTGTGCCAGTACCCTCCTGTTTTGATCACTACAGCTTTGTAATATAACTTGAAGTCCAGAACTGTGATGCTTCCAGCTTTGCTTTTTCTTTTTCAAAGTTGCTTTGTCTATTCAGGGTCTCTTGTGGTTCCATACAAATTTTGGGATTATTTGTTCAAGTTTATGTGGAAAATGTTGCTGGTATTTTGATAGGGATTGCCTTAAATGTGTAGATTGCTTTGGGTAGTATAGACATTTTAACAATGTTTGTTCTTCTCATCCATGAGCATGGATTCTTTGTGTCATCTTCAGTTTCTTTCATCAGTGTTTTGTAGTTTTCAGAGTATAGGTTTTCATTTCTTTGGTTAAGTTTATTCCTAGAAATTTTATTATTTTGGTGCAATTATAAATGGGATTGTTTTCTTAATTTCTCTTTCTGTTGCTTCATTATTGGTGTATAGGAATGCAACAGATTTCTGCATATTGATTTTGTATCTGCGACTTTACTGAATTCATTTATCAGCTCTAGTAAGTTTTTTTGGTGGAGTCTCTAGTGTTTTCTATATACAGTATCATGTCTTCTGCAAACAGTGAAAGTTTGCTTCTTTCTTACCAATTTGGATGCCTTTTATTTCTTTTGTGGTCTGATTGCTGTGGCTAGGACTTCTAGGACTGTGTTGAAATAAGGGATGAGAGTGGACAATCCTTGTTTTGTTCCTGACCTCAGGGGGAAAGCCCTCAGTTTTTCACCATTGAGTCTGATATGAGCTGTGGATTTTTCATATAAGGCCTTTATTATGTTGAGGTGTGTTCCCTCCGAATCTACTTTGTTGAGGGTTTTTATCATGAATGTACGTCATACTTTGTAAAATGCTTTTTCTGCATCTACTGAGATCATCATATGGTTTTTATCCTTTTTCTTATTGATGTGATATATCATGTTTATTAATTTGCAGATATTGAACCACTCTTGCATCCCAGGAATAAAGCCCACTCGATCTTAGTGAATTATTTTTTTAATGTATTGTTGGATTTAGTTTGCTAATATTTTGTTGACAATTTTTGCATCTATGTTCATCAGGGATATTGGCCTGTAGTTCTCTTTTTTAGTGGAGTCTTTATCTGGTTTTGGTATCAGGGTAATGCTGGCCTCATAGAATGAATTTGGAAGTTTTCCCTCCTCTTCTATTTTTTGGAATAGTTTGAGAAGAATAGGTATTAACTCTTCTTTTAATGTTTGGTCAGCTGTGAAGCCGTCTGGCTGACCCTGGACTTTTGTTTGTTGGGAGTTTTCTGATTACTGGTTCAATCTCATTGCTAGTCATTGGTCTGTTCAAATTTTCTATTTCTTCCTGATTCAGTTTTAGTAGGTTATATGTTTTTAGGAATTTATCCATTTCTTCTAGGTTTTACAATTTGTTGGCATTTAATTGTTTATAATATTCCCTTAAAGTTGTTTGTATTTCTGTGGTGTTGGTTGTTATTTCTCCTCTTCATTTATGATTTTGTTTATTTGGGGTCCTCTCCCTTTTTTTGTGCTGAGTCTTGCTAGAGGTTTGTCAATTTGTTGATCTTTTTAAAGAACCATCTCCTGGTTTCATTGATCTGTTCTACTGGTTTTTTGTTTGTTTGTTTGTTTGTTTCTTTGTTTGTTTTTGGTTCTACATCACTTATTTCTGCTCTAATCTTTATTATTTCCTTCCTTCTGCTGGTTTTAGGTTTTGTTTGTTGTTCTTTTTCTAGCTCCTTTAGGTGTAATTTAGGTTTTGTATTTGAGATTTTTCTTGCTTCCTGAGGTAGGCCTGTATTGCTACAAACTTCCCTCTTAGAACCACTTTTGTTTCATCTCAAAGATTTTGGACCATTTTGTTTTGATTTTCATTTATTTCCATGTAATTTTTTATTTCTTCTTTGATTTCCTGGTTGACCCATTCATTGTTTAGTAGCATGTTATTTAGCCTCCATGAATTTGTGGTCTTTCCAGATTTTTTCTTGTGGTTGACTTCTAGTTTTACTACATTGTGGTCAGAAAATATGCATGGTATGACTTTGATCTTTTTTAATTTGTTGAGGTTTATTTTGTGGCCTAATATGTGATCTTTTCTGGAGAATGTTCCTTGTGCACTTGAAAAGAATGTGTATTCTGCTGTATTATGATGGAATGTTTGACGATGTCTGTTAAATCCATCTGGTCCAGTGTGCCATTCAAAGCCATTCTTTCTTTATTGATTTTCTGTTTGGATGATCTGTCCATTGATGTAAGTCAGGTGTTAAAGTCTCCTACTATTATTGTATTACTATCAATTATTTCCTTTATGTTTGTTATTAACTTTTTTATGTATTTGGGTGTTCCCATGTTGGGGGCCTAAATATTTACAATGGTTAGATCTTCTTGCTGGATTATCCCCTTTATTATTATATAATGTCCCTCTTTGTCTCTTGTTACAGTCTTTGTTTTAAAGTCTGATTCATCTAATATAAGTATTGCTATCCTGGCTTTCTCACAACCTGAGTTTAATTTCTCTACTTTGATATTCTCATTCTTGATACAATTGATGAGGAAAAGAGGAAGGAGAAAGGATAGGGCAAAAGTAGGAGTACAAAAGACAGGCAGGTTTTACAGAATTATTACATCTTTTGCTTGGCTATTTGGTGACCATATCCACCTAGATTAGTTCACCTGGAGTTTTAAAATACATGCTCACCAATGTTTGGAATAACTCTGAAGATGCATCTGGCTTTTTGGCAAGCTAAAAACCTAGAATTCCTGACATTGTGGTTTGCATTTGTGTGTTACCTCCCATGAGGTTTTTTTGTGTTTTTTTTTTTTTTTTTTTTTAACACATGGAAGATTTTTATCCCTACAATTTTCTGAAGATAACTCATGATGACTTCCGGAAACCAAGGGACTTAGAAAGGGACCACAGTAACAGTCACTGACAGAGCATTAGCTCCTGGTAATAACACAGTGAGTAAAAACACTGAGCAATAAAAGATTTGGGGCTGAACCTATAACAGAAGTGTTATCTTTGCAAAGGCTCACAATCACTACTTATTATTTTTACTGGAAAGAGTAAGGAGAACAATTGCCAGACCTGATTATCATAGGAAGGTCATCTCTGATCGGGGCACACTGACTGACCTTGGTATGGAGAGGAGAGCAAGAAAGTGGGGAAGAAAGTCATGCTGGACAGAGAACAGACAGTCTTGCAAGATGGCGTGTGGCCTTTGCAATGACTAACCCCCGAGGGCCTGGCAACGTCTGAGTAGGCTGTCCCACAAGCACAGTGCAGAACTTACACGTCAGCTCAAACCTTTGCAGAAGCTCGAGAACCAGATGCCTTTTAACTCCTCGCACTTGCTTCTCTAAATAAAACATCATGAAATATGAAAAAAATAATGGAAGTACCAAGGGGAAAACAAATGAATTGACATCCGGAGTATAAATATTACAGGAGGGTCCTCAGGAAGTTAATAATTCTTGCCACGTGTCAGACTTGATGATAGCACTACCTCCTTGGCTTTGGAGCCAGTTCTTGAATATCTACTTGCATGTATTGTAGCAAATAGGAGAAACTGAGTATGTTGAAGAATTGTCAATTTGAAAATTTCCTGAATTAAGCCAACGGAAGAAAGTGGGCAAATAAGTAAGAGTTCCCAGAACTAAGAGGACAAACTCTTTAAAAAACAACAAGGAGAGAATGGAAAATAAGGTGAACGACCACGATGACCAGTTGGCATTTGTAGATAGAAAAATGAGAGGGAAACATTCACATAATAAGCCTGCTCTGCTATGAATAACTTTTAGACTTTAAGGTAAGGATGTCAAGTAATAATAATTATAATATCGTGGACACAAGAATCATTGTCTAATCTTTTTGAAGCCCTTACCACAAGGAGCCTACTTGTGAGTTTATATTAATTGAATTTAAAACATCAAAGTTCTCTTAGTCTCTTTTTTCCATATCCAGATTTTTGTTGCCTTCATCTATCCCAATTCGGTTATATTATCAGTCTGCTTTTAAATAATTGGCAAACACCTAAAATAGCACACATCACTTGCCATATATTTATCACATCTGACACCTAGCAACAGGAAATATATTTTACATGGTGTGAGTCAGGTAATCAGCAACCTAGTATTTTTAAGGTCCTGTCCATCCATTTTACAGAAAATTATCATTAACATCTATTCAGGAGGTTTGGATGCATCTGAGTATGTGAGACTATATTGCACATACTTTTATTAAATATAAAAATGAAATATGTGGCCACTCATCCTTTATTCTGAGTTTGTGGTTTTAAAGGCAGGGGAGGGAGCAGAGGGAGAGGGAGAAGCAGACTTCCCACTAAGCAGAGAGTTGATGCGGAACTCGATCTCAGGACCCTGGGATCATGACCTGAGCCGAAGGCAGATGCTTAACTGATGAGCCCCCCAGGCTCCCCCTGAGTTTGTGGGTTTTAATCACATAAATTTTTATGAGACTCTCACAGATGTCCAGTGATACTGGCTACATCTCTTTTCCTGGATTGTCAGCCTCTCCCATCTTGTTGGCTGTTTTCTGTAAACATAGAACATTCAAGACCCCTCATCTTCAAACATGTGTGCACACACATGGACAGGCATGTGTGCACGTGAACACGTACCCCTCTTTACCCTGTTTCTGAATCTATCTACCCTTATGGCTCTGCTTGGTCTCCCAGGAAAGTGCTTGGTGCACTGGTCTGGACTGATGGGCTTCTGTGACCCCCCTACCATTCATTTCCCTCCGCTCTACTCAGACACTCCCCCCATTTTACTAGTTACATCCTCGCTTGCATATCCTGAAAACACATTTTGATACTTGCTTTCCTTGAATTCTTGTCTTCGCAATCCTTTAATGAATCCCCAGAACCAAAATCCCAAGCCGGTTTCTACAGAGCCCACGCTGTCAGGAGGAGTCTGCAAGGGAGTGAGGTTGCCAGATGGGAAAGAGGAAGAAGGGGCAAGGATGTGGCTTCAGGTGACGACGAGCCTCCACCTGATCCCACGGAAGGCTCTGGAGCACGTATTGCAGAGTCTCTTCCACCTGCGGCAAAGGATCAGCGCCCTTGCCCCCGTGGGTCAGACCCTGGGGCAACTGCCAGACCCCTCTCATTGCCCCCAGGCAAACCTCCAAGGCAGCGAGACCCTAGGGAATCTGGCAAGAGCACCAACGACACCTGCCAGAACTTTCTTCGCACTCAACACTAACTAACTGCCTTTTCATTCGAAAAACTCTTTCTCGGCTTCTGTGACAGCTGGTTTCTGTCCTCCTTCTTACCGGGTTTCTTTTGGGGGGGCAGGGGGTAAGGGAGAACACCTGCGGTTAGATAAAAGGAAGAGGAAGCAAGACTGAGTGGGGAAAGCCTGTAGACCTCGATGCCCACCCGATAAAGCCCTAGCCAAGCCAACAGGGAGCTCTGGAGCGGGGCCGGGAAAGAGCCTGACCTGGAAGCGGAGGCCGAACCTGAAGGTTGTAGGAGCTGGAGGCTGCCGGGCCTACA
Source organism: Leptonychotes weddellii (assembly GCF_054177405.1). Taxonomy (NCBI): domain Eukaryota; kingdom Metazoa; phylum Chordata; class Mammalia; order Carnivora; family Phocidae; genus Leptonychotes; species Leptonychotes weddellii. Next base: position 94,926,601 of record NC_138379.1, on the reverse strand, counting down.
CTCCCTTGTGTCTGAAGGGCCAGTTCCCGATTTAAGGGCAGAGCGCCTTCTCAGCTTCCGTCAAACCCTCTGAGTACGGATGGGGAACGGGATGGCTCCAAAACAGGACATTGGGGTCAGCAGGGAGTTGCTGGGAATTGAAAGCAAAACTTCCGTCTCAGAGTGCAAAAGCTAAGATCCCAAGACTCAGCTCCGATTCGGGATCTGCCATTTAGAAGTTGCGTTACGGTCTCGGTGTGGCCTCCGCATACTGCTCTCTACCCCTTGTTGCTCACACTCTGCACTCTTCGTCCGTGATCTCACTCGCACGCCGGCTCCAAATACCACAGTGTGCTGATGACTGCTGGCGTAGGTCAGATTCCCTGCACACAGCCCGAGACCTGGGGCCTTGTTAAAATTCTTTATTGAAGGGGTGTTCTCAAGAGAAGGAGGGTAAGGAGAGCAAGATAGGGTGGAGAAGACAACCAGGCAAGAATGTGGTTCCGTCCAGAGGCTAGCCTTAGTTCGGTCCCTGAGGAAGCTCCAGAAGGCAGGCCGCACCACCGCATGGAAGGAGGCTCTGCCGCTTTCTGCCGTTGGGATGGCCAGTCACTGGTTTGGCCGGCCTGGGGCCATGCAGGCAGGGGCAGGGGTGGGGCCTCCCTGCAACTAGCACCATCCCCACGGCTGAGCTCACAACACAGGTATCGCAGTGGCCGAGGACAGGGACTCGCCGTTAGCCCCTGATCACCCCACATGCCTGGTAGGTCAGTGCCCCTTCTCGAGGTGGACACTTCCTGGTGGCCATTCACTCACAATGCACTTATCCTCACACTGTGCATCCAGTCCCCACAGGTTCATGACCGTGTCTCTTCTCAAGTATTCCTTGTCCTTCATTTTCCAGTTTTCTTCCTTTCAGGCCCCAGCAAGCTGTTCACCATGGCCTCCGAATCCACACATACCCTTGCCTCCACCACTGCTCTGCTGGCTGGCAGGATTTAACCTCGCCCCTGGTGTTCAGAGCCGCCCTCGAGGCGGCTAGAGGGAGTCAGGCGTCCATTTTCAGCCAACACCTCTGGGATCAAGTTGACTCTTTTCTTTCTTCATCATCTGGTCCCAGGGCACCCTCCCCCCACCCTTCATAAATAAATTTAGGCTGATAGGAAGCATCAACAATAGTGATGGGTGATGAGTGTCTGGACCACTTACTCACGGAAGCCTCCTGGTGCCTTCTGCTCTAGTCCTGAGATGTTCAGCCCCATCACAGGATAGCTTCTCATTCACCTGCTCTGATGACTTGGTGTATCTGGCAGCATCCCAACCACGACGGGCAGCTCTGGGGTCATGGTCACTGAGGCCCCACAGTGATGCTGGGTTTCTTTTAGAGATGTTTGAATGGTCTGTAGTGGGTGTGAACCGTACAAGGCTCTCCTTACTCCATAACTGTATGGGCTGTACTATGTTTCTCTATTTGGTCTTCCAGAAACTCCACACAGCATCTTGCTTTGCCGCAGCTGCCTCTGGAATTACGGGATGTGCTGGGTTGTATGGCCCAAGCGGCAGGACTGCTCATTGTGCAAACTAGACCAGCTCAGTGTCCTTTCTTGATCTTGATCTGAGTCCCTCTCAAGATGAGAAGGCTTTCATTTCACTCAGTAAGTTGAGCATGAAAGTAACCCCAAGTGGAGACCCAAAAAGCCCTACCAGGCTTTGTGCTTCTTCCGTAGGGGCAGGAAGCACAAAGCGCAATAGCCATCCCACATTCTGGAAGGCGTGTAAAGGTACACCCCAGACCACTAGATCCCTAAACACTTTACTAACGTGTCATGTCCCTGAATTCTTCTAGGAAGACATGTCTGTTTTTTTTTTTTTCCTGCCTTCTGGAGCACAAATGTTTTACCAAAGCATTCAGAATACTTGCCAGTTCTTGCTCATCAGATCCCACTGACATGACATCATCAATGTAGGGGAACAACGGTCTTCTGCAGAATTTCCAGACAATCCAGGTCCCTTTGGACTAAATTATGACAAATAGTAGAATTAATGTAGCCTTGGGTAAGATTTTGTATACTGTTAATCCTCCCTTATCTGTTTCCAATCTTCCTTCTTGATGAGTAAGCAGGAGGATGCATTTACCATATCGATAACTCACATCCCATGCAGGCAGAGCAGTGTTTATCTTCTCTAGCAAAGACGCTACATCCAGCACAGAAAACTGCTGTAGGCATCCTACTCGGTCAGGTTCATGGTGGCCCATTGACAATGAAGTCACAAATGAGACTAATCCAACAGGTCGTTCTGAAGCTGGAAGGGCTTTTCAGAACTGTCCTAAAATGAGGCCAAAAGCCTCTAAATCCCCCCTTACCAGCCAGTCACTCGCAGAATATTGCTTCCTGGGCAAGGTGGTATAGCCTTGAATGATATCTGAGGTATCTGGTAGGGACTTAACAAATGTATACTTAGATGTAAATGACTGGGAATAAGAATATCACCATAAATGTGCATTTATATATGATTATTAGGATGTAGGCACACGACACCCTACTAAATGCTTTACATGCATTATTCTACTTGATTTTCCTAATGGACCAACCTATAAGGTCGGTACCAAAAATGATGTTGAAACCCAAGCAGGCTGACCTCAAAGTCCATGCTCTTCATCTGAAGCTATAACCAATAAATCCATAAACTATAAGCAAGCCATTGTGAATGACAAAATTTTAAAGGAAAACTTTTATTTTTTATGTAATTAGCTTCAATTCTCTTTTTTTGCCCAAACACATTCAACTTCTTGGAGTGATACTCGAGAGTCTCTAGAATGCATTTCCATCCTGTAAATATTTTCACGCTCTCTTTGATCTTTCGGCACCATTTCAAGGTACCATAATAAATGCTAAATGCTGATGTCTGAGAGTACGGGGGAGGCCACTGGGGGTCAAACTGATATGTCAGGAGGCTGTGGGAAGAGAATGTGGCTAATGCGTCATCCAACTTTTTAGAGGCTATTTTAGACTTCTTCTTAAAGCATGAGTCTCTTTATACGCAGGTTTTCCAGGAATACTTAATTCTAGCCTGTCTTCCCTTGAAGAGAAGTTAGCTGCAGTGGGAGCTAGGAAGTGCTGCGCAGGGTGAGAGGTGCACACAGATGTGGGAAATTACTCGGTGTCATTGACTCGGGAATCAAGCCGTAACTTTCCTTTTGGACAATGAAAGTTTATTTTTAAAGCTCAGTCGTCATCCTTCTTCTCCTGAATGTTAGGATATTTCCTACTGGAAGGGGGGAGACCTCTGCCTTCCCCGCATAGGTACGCTGTGAGCGCGAGCCCTTCACGGGTCCCCAGGCGGAGCTGTCCCTCCAGTAAGTGGTCCATTGTCGCCAGTGCCACAGCCAGTCCCTTCCGATAGCCTCTCCTAAGGACTTTTATCTATGGCGGCAGGGATTTCCGTCCTTCTTGCCTTCACCCGAATCCCTGGGTCTTAATCGTGGCTGCCACCAAGTAGGCATTCAATAAATTGTTTTGGGTAAGTTAAATAAAGGAATAAATCTTAGCAACTGCTATCACTCCATTTGGCAGCAGCCACTAAATGAAAATTGCCTTCAGCATCTGCTTACCTTAACCACTCTAAGTTTTAGGTATTTCTTGCCTCTGGACAGCTCTTAGATTTCTAGCAGCTAGAGAGCTCAAAGGTAATTTCTGAGTGCTATTTCTTTTTTTTTTTTAAAGATTTTATTTATTTATTTGAGAGAGAGAGAATGAGAGAGCACATGAGAGGGGGGACGGTCAGAGGGAGGAACAGGCTCCCCGCTGAGCAGGGAGCCCGATGCGGGACTCGATCCCAGGACCCTGGGATCATGACCTGAGCCGAAGGGAGTCGCCCAACCAACTGAGCCACCCAGGCGCCCCTGAGCGCTATTTCTATTGAGCAATTCAAGAAAGAGTCCCTCCCGATCCCTCTAGGTGAAATCCTACACAGGTCTTTCCAACAACAGCTCTCTTATGGGATGGATGCAAAGCTCTGTGGAGTCGGGATCTGAGCACAAATCCTACGGCCGTCACAGAGTCACAGAGCTAACCGTCAGTTTCCTGCCCCTGTGCACAGCTCAGTGCCCTCCACCCTTGACTCTCCAAGGGAACCTGTTTGGATAATTGACATTAACAGTAATTCAGTTCAGCAAACGTGTACTGGGCACCTACAGTGAGGCACGTGTCCTTCCATATACTTAATGTATGGCTCATACATTTCCCTTGAGGACTGCGATCTAAGTTAAATGTGAGAATTCACAAAAGCTCCTCATTCCCCTTCACATGTGGATTTCTATAGCACCTTGGAGTTCACAAAACACCTTCACATGTGTTTCCTAACTTAGAGCGTCTCGTCAGTTCTGCGAGGCAGACATATTTTCATTTTACAGATGAAAAAACTTAGAAGGAGCCTGTCACCTAAAGTCACACCAACTTGTAGGCTCCTTAGAAGCCAGAAAACAGCAGAGCTGGGATTTTTACTAAAGTCAGGAACACTTTCCACTGGATCTCTGTCCACTTTTAGGGACTATAGATTTGGTTTTTTTGCTGTTTTTATTCAAAGTAGGAATTTATTGATTTATTTATATATTCTGTTTTTTAAATACTTATTCAAAATACTGGAAATACAGTATATAAAGCACCTTTTCTAAAGGCTGTTTTACATTCTAATAAGAAAAATAAAACGCATTTAGGTATCTATGAGCTAAAACAGGAAGTGAAACATGTCATAAAACAAATCCAAAAATAAAAGCCTATGAGAGATATCACTTCCAGCTGGGGAAAGAGCAAGTAAGATTTTCTGCAAACAGAACATTAGAAATACGTGACTAAAACCAAAAAAAAAAAATCTATTTAATGATCTTTGCAAAACATCCTACTATTTTAGTAAGTTACAAGCTAAGGGGGAGGAAAAAAAAGAAAACTATGACCCATTTAAAGTTCATGACATTCTTCTTGCATCAAAAAAAAAATTGAATATGAAATACATCTGCATAAATTTCCGTGCGGGTAACTTAGGGATGCTAAGCTGGTAGAGGATCTCCACCCACCCACACCCAGCTAACTTCTCATTGAAGAAGAGAGTCTAAATTGATTCGAAGTCATTAGCTTCCCACTGTCTCTGATTGAAAACCCATCGGAGATATGTCCTAATTACTGCTGGCAGAATCATCTTCCTCCTGACTAAACTGCCTGTGTTAAGTGGATTTCATACTCTTCCTGTTCGTTCAGCTGATTATGCAGAACACAAAAAGTGGCAGTCATGTACCACCCAGATCTAAGCCAACCATAAGCATATCCTCAGCGCCAATGTAATCACAGCCGGCTGAGACGCAGGTGGGGACTTATCAGCCAACATTGTGCTCTCATAGCTCCCGTGCTCATCAAAAATGGACTTGCATCAACAGCTAGCCTGTCTTGTTTCTCATGTCAGTTTTTCTTCCAATTTTAAAGTATTATACTAGAAACAAGAAGAGACACAGTGTTGTTTTTGCTTAAAGAGGCGACCCTTGGAGCTATTAGCTATATTTTTGTTTTATTTTGTTTTGTTGTGGTTACACGTGTCTCTAAAGACAGGTACTATTTGTTTTTGATTTTTCTTTTTTTTTTTAATTTTTTTTTTAAGATTTTATTTATTTGTGAGAGAGAGAATGAGAGACAGAAAGCATGAGAGGGAGGAGGGTCAGAGGGAGAAGCAGACTCCCTGCTGAGCAGGGAGCCCGTTGTGGGACTCGATCCCGGGACTCCAGGATCATGACCTGAGCCGAAGGCAGTCGCTTAACCAACTGAGCCACCCAGGCGCCTGTGTTTTTGATTTTTCTTTCAATGTGCCATTAAGATAAAAGTTTTGTTTGAAAAGTTTTGAAACCCTGAGATTAAAGACCCCAAAACCACTGGAATAAAGTTGGGGCAATCATAGACTTGAAAACAGGAGCCCAGATGGAGTGAGGACAGGGAGCTCCAGCAACACAGGTAAATGAGCCAGAAAGCAGAGAAACCCATTTTGTGACAATGACCAAAATTTAGATCATTGAGATGCTAAAGAAGAGTGTAAGTAAAGCAGTTTGGCTACATTTCGCATCTGTAGAGTGCTTCGTAAATTTGCACAGCTTTTTGCCATTCATAATTTTGGATGTTTTTACATGCACACCATAAAGCAGATATTTTCATTTTCCAACCGTAGAAACTAAAGTTCAGAGGCGTAGGTTTTGAGCAAAGTCATGTGACGAGTTGGTGGAGGAGTCAGGACGCGAGTCTTGGGCTTCTGGTGGCCACAGCCTCAGTGCCTCTCACCACCTACACTTACAGTGAGTGGTTTCGAAACTTCCAAAAATGAGAGTGGACCAGGCTTCTTCATGAAAGTAAGTAGTAGAAGGAGCAAGTGAATTAGAGACCACTCGTAGAAAATGGGTTCACGTTATTTAAATCCTTTTTAAAAGATTAATTACAGCTACTCAAAGAAAAAAATTTAAATTAAAAAAAATGTTGGGAAGGCTTGGGATCATTGAATGACAAATAGAAAGTTAAAGCTGGTTTCAGGTCATTTTATGACAAAATTAGATAATAAAATAAGATTTTTTATTAATAGACAATGATCATTGGGAACTTATTACTCACCAGGCACTGTACTGAGTTCCTTAAGCACACGACATCATTGACGCCTAATGATTTTAGGAAGGAGGTGCTGCTGGGGTCTCCATCTTACAGAGGACAAGATAAAGAAACAGAGAGGCTGCAGAATTTTCCCAAAGTCATGCAGCTGAAAAGTGACACAGCCAGGATGTGAATGCAGGATGTCTGAGTCCAGACTCTGAATCCTGACCACGATCCTGCCTGTACTTTTATTGAATCCACACTGTGTCAAGATGCTATGCCATCCTAATTACTCTGAAGAACCCCGGAACAGACGGGACCCTCGTATTATACATTCTATGCATAGGAAAAACAAATTCTAGAGACTAGGTAGAAAATAGGGGCCCCTGGGTGGCTCAGTCGTTCAGCGTCTGCCTTCGGCTCAGGTCATGATCCCGGGGTCCTGGGATTGAGCCCCGCGTCGGGCTCCCTGCTCAGCAATTTCCAAATAAAAATAAATTAAATTTTGAAAAAGAAAATCCTTAGAGACTAGGTAGAAAATAAAACTGGCTGAGAAAGGACTTCCCAAAGTCAGAAGAGGAACTCGAGGAGGTGTTCTCACAGCAGGGAGGGAAGGGGACTCGTAGGGGAGAAGGCAGGAGCCCCGTCCTGACCGTGAATCACACAGAGAGGAAAGTAAGCTATAGAAGGGTCTCATTTGTCAGTTCATCGATGACTCGGCAGGAGCCCTCGCAGCGAAGCCACTCTGGGCAGGGGACAGAAATCAGATGCCACAGGTGAGGGAGGACGCGGTAGGGACAGCGTCAGCCGGCGGGAGGGCGGGCGGCAGCCTGGAGGGAGGGTAGCAAGAGACCATTGGGACACACAGACATTTGAGCGTGTGCAAGTGGGGGTGAATGGTCCTATGTAGGGAGACATTGCAGATGAAAGAAGGGGACCGGGAAGATGCCTGAGAAGGGGGAAGAAAGATGGAATTCGCGCACCTGGGGTTTGCCTGAGGTTGGGGGACGGCTAGCATCCCAGGACATCTGCTATGCCAAGAGGGGCTGCAGAATTGGAGTAAGGGGCAGACTGCTAAAATCTGAGTTTATTGGGGCAGGTGGCGAGGAGAGGAGGTGGCTGGAGGAGGGCCATCAGAGGCTGCAGTGTCATGGGAAGACTTCGGAGTTCAAAGGCTGTGGAAATCGCTATCAACCAAAGGAGGATCAAAGCCTGACGCTGAGAACACAGGGCCCGTGGGACAGGGTTAGTAACAGTCTGTCACTGGGGAACCACAACATGTCAACATGATACTATCCCACAGAACACTCCTGTGTTTCGGGAATTAAGTTTATTAAATCTTCTCCGTGTTATTTTAGGACAGGCAAAACTATTGTGAGTCACTGGTTATACGAAACTGCTCCCACCATGAAATTTTGATAATTGTTTCCAAATTACTTCCTCCTCAAACATGCTGTGCCCGCCTCGGTGTGCTGTGTGTTCTGTGCCCATGTGGCCCCGGTCCACCCCAGGCTGTCCCACAGAGCCTGTGGCCCACCCACACCCTTCCTGCCCAGGTCCACGCCGCCCCGGGCCCCACGCGGGCTGTGCCCCCCCGCACACCCGCAGCCTGGACATCCTCCGGGAAAGTCTCAGGCCGCCCCAGACATGCTCGTCAGACTCCTACCGTGACGGCTCCCCAGGCCAGCTGTTCACACGTTAGAATTTGAGAGACAACGGTTCAGACTTCTCTACGCCATCTGTCTTGACTTTAATGAGGTCTGTTTCTATCTCTTCCAATTTCCAATTTAAATTTCCCAAAGAAAAGAGACCGTCTTTCATTCATATTTCCTACAGCACATTTGCCTCTGGAATAAAGTTCCAAAGCCCCTCGGCTCAGTAGAGACACGGCGCTTCTGTTCATCTTCAGGTTCATCTTCTGCTGTTACAACCCTCCCAACCCAGACCACCTGGCTCTGCCCACAGCTGTGCGCTGTCCCCAAGAGCAAGCCACGGAACACCCTGCTGGTGTGCAGCCCACTCGATGGACCAAAGTCCTTACAGAAGTCCACTGTCACCTGTCACAGGAGGCCCCGTCCACACACCACATTCACACACCTACTCTCCCCTCTACCCTTCTTTCTCTGTGTTAGAGTTCTGCTTTGTCAGCTAGAAACACCATAATACCTACTTCTTTATCTCCTTCACCAAGTAAAATATTATCTTGAGGATGACAGACTTGTATTTTATTCACCTTACGAACCTAGCAGGCTTTCTAGCACCTCGTCAACCCATAGTTACACTGGAGATATAGAGACGGGTGTGGATACGGATGCGGAGATTGATTTAGATAGTTTACTCTGATGGTGTATATCTGGCTTATTTAGGTATATTAGAGTTTATCCATGTAATTCTGTATGTTTAGTGTAAATATACTTTGTATGTATCTAGTTTGTATATATAACTCATAAATCTGTTTGCTTATATGTATGTGTTTATGTGTGTCCTTAGGGTATGTGGATTAGCTGAGTTTCTCAGTAGAAAGTATGAAGAGAAGATCATGAGAATATAGTAAAGATGGGGGAGGTGGGGAAGGCACTTTATTCCCACAAGCCCCAAAATGACTAATACAACAGCATAAATCCCATGAGCTTATGGCCAAAGCTTCAGATGCTAAATAGTTATGCAAAATCTAAACCACCCAAGTTGTCAGAACTACATTTGCAATCATTTGACTTTAGGCTCTGCATGATTTTAGGCTCTTCCAATTCCTATTGAACCATTTTTCATGAAAAACTTTTTAAAAAAATATTTTCAAGGGGCGCCTTGGTGGCACAGTCGGTAGAGGGTCCAACTTGGTTTCGACTCAGGTCATGATCTCAGGGTCGTGAGATCAAACCCTGATTTGGGCTCCGTGCTCAGCAGGAGTCTGCTGGAGATTCCCTCCCTCTGCCCCTCCACTCTCTCTCTCTCTATCTCGAATAAAGAGATAAATCCTTTATTTTCACTAATCAATAAATAAACAAGTGTTCATAGAATGTCCAAGTTGTCAAAAAGCAGTCAGAGAAGGAATGGTACCTGCCACCAGGGAAAAGGGAGGGGGGGGTCTCTGTCCCCAGGGCAAGGGAAAGAGAGGTGTGAGAAGCAGGTTTTGAGCCCTAGTGTATGCCAGACACTATTCTAGACATATTACATGCATTCTCACTTTTTCCCTCATGACAACTCCAAAAGGTAACTGCTGTGTTATCCTCCAAGGATATTTTTGAGTCTATATATTCACAAATTATTAATTACTTAATAGAAAGGGTTACATATTGAAATCACTGAGAACAAAAATGATCATCTTAGCACTAATCTTTCAGGAGAAATAACAATACCCATCTTACTGTAGACAGTCTCACAGTTTTAATGCATCCTGTGAGGCAACTTCCCGCACCACCAATATACATTGACATAATGCTGTTCTAAGACCTAAGTGTGATGAAAACCTTACTGGGAATCTTTTTTGGTCAATAAATACTGGTTTTCTTTCCCTTTACTCCAGGTCAGCAAAACCCCAATAGATGATTGCCTAAATCAATCCTAGAGTTTTTTATAACTGTTATGGATAGTTGCTCAGAAAGAATAATGTAAAAGGATCAAACTCTATCCACATATTTTCACACTAAAAAATCAAGTGAGTAGTTCTTCAGCAAATAGAGACTCTTTAATAGACCAATGAGAAATTTCTAATTTGATCCCACCTGTTAGGTCCCAGTATCAGTGTATCAAGATCTATTTCGAATATCGTCATTAATGTGCTCTTAGAAATACGATTTTCTCTTAACGTTATTTTCAAATGTGGTTTTCTATCTTCTTAAGTATAATGATTAATATATCCTTGTCATCATATGATCTCTATGAGATCATATCAACCATTTTCCACAATGTAGATTGTGCGTAAAATGGAATTCAGTGTTGCCCATGAGCAAAGTGCTCTTCCGGAGACCTGCTGCTCTCTCCAAACACTCTCCACAGTGCACTAACTTGTATCATTGGGTCAGTCCTTCCCTGGATGGTGAAATTGACTCCATGTTTGAGAATCGTAATTTAAGGAAACAATAAATCTTTCTCTTTTTTCTGTAAAACAATTAAGTATTGTAATGGACTCTTCGTTTTAAATTCACTTTCTCTCTGTATGTCCATAGTTGCTCAATTTTTGTTGAACGCATGACTTCGCACTGTAATCTAATGACAAAACTCAGCCCTAATAATGTAATCCATGCTTGACTATGATAAATTAAGTACAAGACATAGTCCAAACTTTTTTTAATATTTTAAGTTCTTTTCCAAAAGCTTATTTTATAGGAGTGCTTTTTTTAAAGAGTAGACACTGATTCCTTATCGAGTGATTTGTTTTCAACTACAGGCAAACACGCAGGGGTCTTGCGTACCTCTCCATGCATTCTGTGCTTCCTTTCTGTACACCCATCTCATGTAAATCTAACAGACTCTCAGTAACTGAGAGATTTAATGTCTTTCGTACAGGTGAATTCACTCTTGACTGGTTTAGACCAATTTCAGGCTCAGATGTTTGCGCATAGATCATGGGCAAATTTAGCTTGATGATATTACACACATTTATGAGGAGACAATATGCTCACTAATGAGAAAAGTAAAATGACAATGTGATCAACAGAACAGAATCATTGCATACTCTGTTTTATTTCATTCACCTAGAGTTGTTCATCTCATTTATGAACAACAGGGAATCAAAGCATCATGGGAAGGCATGAGCACTGAAACATCCTTTCCTCATCTCTCACGTTTCTTTCCTTTTTCCCATTCTCTGTCCCTCTGGAAACCACAGCCCCACCCCCGTCCCTGTCCTCCGTTCCCAAGTGTAGGAAGCATAGCTCTGACCACACCCAGCTGAAAAGTAGGAGGGCAGCTATCTGAACAGCCTGAGACCCAGTGAGGTTCAAGGAACAAGCTGGGTCTTGGACCTGCCTCACTTCACCTGCCTTCCTGCATCTGGTGCTGGAAGCCTATGCCTTCCCATATTTTTCTCTGTGGTCATCCTTAGAAAAGTCCTAGTTGGGGAAGTTAGCTGATAATAAAAATGTTCTGTTCTCACTGGGGAGTTGACTTTTCCTGGGACCCTTTCACCTGGTTCAAGAGTAAAGAGCAACATCCGCATACATTTTATGTCTCACGTACATGGACTTTTTAATCCTTACAATCCCGAAGCTACATAACACCTTATAAATGTTAGCAGCAACTTCACTTTTCCGAGAGATATTTAACCTTGTTTTTTAACACAAGCAAAGATACCCTCACAAATCAAAAACTCATTCCACTGACTTAACTGGATAACACAAGAAAACACTAATGGGGGTAGTGTATGTTGTCCCAAGTGAATGATGACATCAGAGCTTTTTACTCAACCAGAAATCTGTGGGGAGGGTACGTCCAGCCCCTGGGGAAAAAGAAGAGGTCACAGAAAACATCCTTTCAGCTGTGCTCAGCTAAATGGGGAACACATCAAAGTGTTCCCAAGAAACATGACTTGCCAGTAATTTTAGAAGTAGTAATTTTCCTATTATTTTCCAAGGAGAAGAGGTTGATCCCACACATATTTTAGTTATCTCTCAGGCTTTGGGTACCACAACTAATTCCAATCCGTACAGAGATGAGGAAGACGTCTTCCCTGCTCTTAAATTACATTCTTCCAAAGTCATCCTGACCTAACGAAGGCTCCTGAGTCAGAGCATTGTCTTAGCAACGTCAGCCTGCATCAGAAATAGCTTGTTTGAGCAGAGCCATGAGCCGTGCGCCCAGAATTTCTGACTCAGCAGGAGTGGGAGGGGGCCCGAGAATTCACAGTCCTAGCAGGTGCGCAGGTGACACACTGATAATGATCCAGGGAGCACGCTTTGGGAATTACGGGAGGCTTAAATAATGCGCTACTGTGTTCAAGACATCACTGTCTAAAACCGATGATTTGTTTGTGACGAGAAGTTAATGGTTAAATGGAAAGAGAAATAGCTCCTATTATGTCCTGCTAATGGTAAGAGAAATTCGTGTTAGGTAAAGATCAGTTCCTTCAAAACACTAGATGATGTCAGGACTCCTATCAGTGGTCAGCTGCCGGCGCAGCAGCGAATGCATGGTGCTATCCCACGGTGGCAGGTCAACTTGCAGCAACAGGAGCTTCACATCGGAAAGACTGCGAGCACGCAAGCAGGCACATCACCCGTGCCATTCACGAAGGAAAGAAGATCTGGAGAGGAGCAAGCAGGGGCATGGCGGAGAGGGGCCTGTGAGAGTGGGAGACTTGAAAAGGCGAATCACAGGCTCACCGGGGGTCTGGTTCCCGGACAGTCCGCCCCTCAGCCCAGGAGAGTCTGTTGCAGACTGCACGAGTGACCCTGGCTTGCCACTGCAGATAATTTGTCCAGGCCTGGGTCTGTGACCGTGGTCTGTTTCCGTGCTTTCTTTCCATTTCCCAGCAGGGGAAACTCCCCATTGGTGTTTCTACTTACACAGCACCACCCACAGAGACACCTAACAGCGGCATGTTCCAGTGGTTTGATTTAAAGAGATTTCGTGTTATAAAGCATTCCTGGAGGGCAATTTGACTGTGTAAGTCAAAAGCTCTCTAGAAGTGTATGCTTTTTGACCCAGCAAATCCATTTCTTGGGATTTATTTTGAGGGAAATCAACGTGAATGTGTCTTCAAACATTTAGCAACATGGATATTTGTCAGAGCAGTGTTTACTTTGAAACATTAAATTTTGTCTATAAGCCATTTAAATATTGTAGATAAATTTTTAATTAGTGTAGAAAGATACTTAAGATACAGTATTACATTTTCAAACACAAATTTAAGCAGTATGCTCTAAATTATTAATTTTGGAAAAATGTGATAGGAATGTGTGAAAGGCCATAAGTAAACACCAAAATATTCACATCCAATCTCACTATTTAGAGATTAATAACTTTTTAATGCTTTTTTCACTTGTTAACATTTTTTACACTTACTTGCATTAGTCTTACAGTAAGAAAAACAAAATTTGAATCACTTAAGTATTTTATTTTTTTAAAGATTTACTTATTTATTTCAGAGTGTAGGGGGGAGGGGCAGAAGGAGAGACAGAATCCCAAGTGGACTCCACACTGAGCATGGAGCCCAATGCTGGGCTCGATCTCACCACCCTGACCATGACCTGAGCTGAAACCAAGAGTTGGATGCTTAACCAACTGAGCGACCCAGGTGCTCCTTAAATATTTTAAAATAGTTATGAATATAAATTTTTGATTCCATAAAAGATAATGAAGACAACTGAGACTTTTAAAAAGTTAATTTTATTGCTGCCTGTAAATAAATTGTTTGGGTCAGGTAGTGTCAGGATGGCAAGATCTCACCCTGTTCACAAACAACAGGAAGACAGTGATCTAAGTTGATCAGTGGAAATATTCAACAAGACAATTTAACTCCATTTCACAAAGAAAAACATTTTTTTCCCTATGAAAATACCCATGGGTGAATAAGAACTGACCAATCTTTAAAGAGAGTCACATCACTTCATTGAAAGAAACTCTTTGGCTATGAGAATTCTGCTGGATACAATACTTTCTTACTAAAAGTAAATGAACAAAGTAAGTGTGGGATTTTGGTTTTATTAGGTGTCCAGTAGATAATACTTGTGCTCATAAGAAGGCAACTATTCCAATGCCTACTCAAGAAAGAATATAAACATAGTTTCCTTTAATTACTGAATGCTCAGATGTTCTACATGGAGGTAAGCAAGCCCAACTGTTTACAGCCTGGAAATACAACCTGCTCAGGAACACAGAGGTAGTTCTGCGGGGCTGGGCTGAGGCATCGGGAGCTTGCCTGCTACAGTGACCCACACATGGGCTGACTCTGACAGAGCCTAAAATACTGATGGTAAATCCTTGGTGATTTAACACTGCCTCAGCACTGGGTCCTACCTCCTGGTTCTAGTTACAAAGTTTCCACTAAGAGCTATATGGTTGTTAATTATTCACATGGTCCTAGATTCTCAGATACCTCAGCTATAATTGTTTCAAGAAGATGATTGGAAAAGAAGTTTGAAAAAGATGATCTCTAAAGCATAAGATTTTTGTGGCCCTGACATTTTTATTCGAGGCATGGCTTGTTGCTGAATAAATATTCTTCACTTTACAAAAACACCAAAGACATGAAATAATTACACAAATAATTCACATTATTGCAGTGGACACTTTTTAAAAATACGAACTGGAAACAATTATAAAGCTATTTATAAAGACTCACTGTTGGAAATGGAATTTTCTGTTTGTTCTGAGCTAAGCAATGAAAGACAACTTCCTATTAAGAAATCAAACACTAAGGAAATGCCTACGACCATAAATGACAATTTTCCATCTGTTTTTAAATTAAAGCTCATTAATGACTTGGTTTAAATATTTCATTATAGACTATATTTAATTTTTATGTTTGATTGTATCTGAGTTTAATCCTCATTTTTGAGCACTAAAATGAATTCATAGCCTTGGTTTAATTTTTTAAAAAAGAGGATCACTTCTCAAAGTTTCTGGGTCTTGCTCAGCTTTTCCCTTGAGTGGTTTTGATATCAGTACCAAGTTAATATTCATGAAGCACTTTCACATTTTCACAAGCTGTTCACATAATTTATTGTGAGCATCAATTCAGATAACATTGCACAGGCAAAACATAATTTTTTTTGTTTTTTTAAGTAGAGAAATGGAGAAAGAAATTAATATTGTAATTTAGCATTTATAGACAATCACTGAGTTGTTTTTGTTTTTTTTTTAAATAAAAGTTCTCGTTTAAACCTCACAGTGACTGGAATATATAAGCATTCTCATATCATAAGATGAGGAAACAAAAACTCAAGAATCCTTAGAAGTTGTTCAAAACTGACGAATCAATAATAATGGGTTTGGGGTAATAATTGGTTAAATATATAAAAACATCTACAGCTTATGACTTCATTTATTTGGGTATTTCTAAATTTCAATTTAAAAGGTATTATAACTTCTTTTTGACATTTGGAAGTTTTCCATTTAATATTCTGAAAACAAACATCCTTATCCTCAAGATAATTCAAGTATATCTTTCTACCTTGCAAAGTAAGGAGTCCTAAATCATTTATTGAAATACTCCATCAACAGGAAAAATTGCACTATCCAAAACAACACGTATTTGTAAACATATTAACATAATAAGGTTCTCCAAAAGTTAATTTTGCTAAACAGATTAATTCTTCCCTCTCACTCTTCATATCTTTTATTCATTTGCCCATCCATCCATCCGTTCATCCATGCTCCCTCCTTGTTATCCACAGTGTCTATACCGTGGGCTAAGATACTCCTTGCCTCCTGGGACTCAGCTGCAATGGAGACTCAGAAAAAAGTGACACAATTTGAAAAAAAATGATATTAAAAACAGTCAACAAAACCAAAAGACAATCGACAGAATGGGAGAAGATATTTGCAAATGACATATCAGATAAAGGGCTAGTATCCAAAATCTATAAAGAACTCATCAAACTCAACACCCAAAGAACAAAGAATCCAATCAAGAAAT
>NC_138379.1:94870784-94909928 GCF_054177405.1 Leptonychotes weddellii | reverse complement strand
ACTGGAGGAGATTATGCTAAGTGAAATAAGTCAAGCAGAGAAAGTCAATTATCATATGGTTTCACTTATTTGTGGAACATAAGGAATAGCATGGAGGACATTAGGAGAAGGGAGGGAAAAATGAAGGGGGGGAATTGGAGGGAGAGATGAACCATGAGAGACTATGGACTCTGAGAAACAAACAGGGTTTTAGAGGGGATGGGGGTGGGAGGATGGGTTAGCTTGGTGATGGATATTAAGGAGGGCACGAACTGCATGGAGCACTGGGTGTTATACGAAAACAATGGATCATGGATCACCACATCAAAAACCAATGATGTATTGTATGGTGACTAACATAACATAATAAAATAAAACTTAAAAAAAAGATTAGCATTTAAATCATTTAAACATTTCGAGTAAAGCAGATTATCCTCTCTAATGTGGTGGGCCTCATCCAATCAGTTGAAAGCTTTAATCGAAAAATAGAACAAGAGATCTATTAGCTCTGTTTTTTCTGGGGACTCCTGAGTAATATGCACAGTAATAGATTAGTGTTCGCTAAGTTATAAAGAAGTTCATTTATAGGTTAAATGAGGTATATTGTTCCCTAGCACGTATCCCCCCCTTCAAGGTAACTGATAAAGCCAAATTAGTCAGCAGACAGGGAGATTGATATCTTCGAATAACAAAATATTCTAAGCACTTGATATCATGATAAGGTTATTCTGCTATATACACATTTGCCTTTTTTTTTTAAGCTAATCAGCACCTAGAAGGTTTCGGTCAACACACCTTAGGAATCTCTTTAAAGTGGGTCCTGCATGCAGCCTGGTAAAGGTCCCTTCCTCCGAGTGTGGGTGGAGCCCGTGACTGACTTCCATGCCGACGGAATAGGACAAAGGAGCTATCTTCAGAGGCCCAGTCTTGGTGGACTGGAGAAGGGGCTCTGCTGCCACCAAGAAGAAGCAAAGGGCCGTTTGAGGAGAAGGACACACGCGGCCCTGAGCCTCAAGGACGGGAATTCTGCCCGCAGCCTGGACGAGCCTGAAGGGAGGCTCTTCCCTGGCAAGCCCCCGTCTGGGAATCAGTCTGGCAGAGGGCTTGATGGAAGCCTGGGAGACCCTGAGCAGAAAACCCAGCTCCGCCATGCCCAGACTCCTGCCCCACAGAAACCACAAGGAAATAAATGTGTTTTGCTGTAATTTACTCAACTTTGATGATTTGCTCAGCAACAATAAGAAACGAGTACAGAGGTAGTTTTCAGTGTTTTATTCGTGCTATGAGGTGGTGCCGGCCTCACATTTTTGAGGTCACATCTATGCTCCCCAGCACTGAATTCAGGGTTGTGGCATTAGGTTACTTGGGTCAGACGCTCTCGAGACTTAAGGTCCTGGGTAAAGGACATGGATATTCATGGCAGCAGTACAGTGATATTAAGGATTCTGTGGGGTTACGTGTATCTCGACGAGATTTTTTTCTGTTCCCTCTCACTTCTGCCCTGTTGTGTCAGTTAGAAGTCCAAGCACACTGAAGGTGAGGGGTTCACACGGGGGCAGTAACAAAGCCCCCCAGGAGGATACCTCGGGCACCCGGTCAGTGCAGAGGCAGGCTGATGCCAACGGGCCAAGTCCCTCGGTAATTCTGGTTGGTTCGTATTTCCTCCATGGATAACGTTTCTGGTGAACATTATCTGTGATTTAAAAAAAAAACTTCGTATTTTGTGCCTACTTCAACATATCCATCCAGAGGACTACCCTGGAGGTCCTTGTCTAATTTCCCAACCCTTGTCCTTCCAGGCACCTAACCAAGTGGCCAGGCTTTCGTGAAGTGCCCACAACGGCTCCCCGGACATACTCATCACCTGAGTGCTCAGACGCTGTGGAATCTATCGTGTATGCCTACCTCCCAGAGCCTCCCAAACCACCCTTGTGCCTGCGTAAGGGTCGTAGCATTTCAACTTCACTCAGCTCGAGCCAGGATGTTTTTTATGCTTCTAGACCCATCCTAACAGTAAGTTGGCCTCATTTCTTGGTGTCCTTGCCAGTCTTTAATCTTTTCTCTCAGGAGAGCACTACCGAGTCAAGAAACTCTTTCTTGTTCAGTCGTGTGTCTCAGGCCCAGGGTCAAGGGCTCTCACAACCCATTGTCTGTTCTGCTGCTCGGACTCCTGCTGGATACTTCTGCAACTCCTTTGGGCTGTGTTCCCGTTCCTCCCTTATCAAATCCAGTGCCTCCCTAACTGGATTATTCTGTAAGTTAACCGTGACAGACCTACTGGCCAGGACAAGAAATGGGGAGCAGGTTCTGAGGGGGCCCTGTGTTACTTTGCAGGAGAAATATCCATGCATTCACTGTCTTTCCACACTAGAAACCACTAGCTCTTAAAAAGAATGCATGGGCCATTTCTGCAGATTTAGGGAATTCTAAGGATCCAAAATTTATGGTCATCTACCCAGACGTCCCCATCTCAGGTCTTAGGGGCTCAGATTCTCCCAACGAGGGCCCTAAACTTGACATGATGGGTCTGCCTTGACTGGACATTTTAACTATTTTTGACATTCTGTCAACTCCAACAATTGGATGGTGGGCTTGGTCATTCTTTCTCTGCCTTCCTGATAGCAGGAAATAAACAGTTTGGTTTTTTGTTGTTGTTTTTTTTTTTTAGTTTCAAGTTTTTATTTAAATTCCAGTTAGTTAACATACAGTGTAATATTACTTTCAAGAGTAGAATTTAGTGATTCAACACTTCCATACACCACCTGGTGCTCATCGAGACAGGTGCGCTCCTTCATCCCCTTCACCTGTTTCCCCCATCCCCCCACTCACCTCCCCTCTGGTCACCATCAGTGTGTTCTCTGTAGTTCAGAGTCTGTTTCTTGGTTTGCCTCTCTCTCTCTCTTTTTCCCCCTATGTTCATCTGTTTTGTTTCTTAAATTCCACACATGAGTGAAATCATACGGTATTTGTTTTTCTCTGACTTATTTCACTTAGCATGATACTCTGTAGTTCCAGCTACGTCGTTGCAAATGGCAAGATTTCATTCTTTCTGATGGCTGAGTAATAATCCATTGTATAGATACACCACCTCTTCTTTATCCATTCATCTGTCGCTGGACATTTGGGCTCTTTCCATAATTTGGCTATTGTTGATAATGCTGCTATGAACATCGGCTAACCGTTTCTTTATACACAATTAATAGGCCTCCGGCTTTCATACCTAATTTCACTTGCCTGTTTATGATCTTTCTGAGTCATGAAGATGCTTAGCGATAGGAACCCAATTCATTCATGCTCATTGCTTCTCCTTCCTCCGTGTCTCAAACACCGGAGGCTTACCCCTGCTAGAGCCTTGTTTTCCCATGACCAATCACGGCAGCAAGCATGCAAGCCAGCAGCGACGGGGTCCTCATCACCCGTGGGGCAGCGAGAGTCCCAGCTCCAAAACCCCATCTCGCCATGGTTTTGAGTCCTTACTACATCTGGTACTAATTGTTGCACACCGGGTTTTCAGGAAGCTAAGTCTGAGACTGAATTTGAGGTGCAAGATATTTTTTTTAGGAATTAACATTTATGAAGGGGGCAGGAGAAAGCAGAATTGGGCAGAAGAAGTCGAACTGCGGTGCAGGCCCAGCAATTCCAGAGTGGATATTGCCCACCGGAGTTCTCCAGCCTCGCCGCAATGATTGCCTTGTGCTTCCTAGTCACTGGGTGTGAGCTTCCCCAACCAGGGAGTGACCTTGTGGGGCGAGGTGACACGGAGGCCCACCCTGAGGGCGCTGGCAGCCGGCTGGGCGCTGCCCTCCCCGCGCGGGGGCTGTGAATCCTGACCTGGAGCCATGTGGGTCGCACGGCTCCACGTCTACCACGCGGTGGCAGTAGGGGAACCGGGCTGAGATTAGGGGAAGCCCCAGCAGGATGCTGCAGCCTGGAGCTGGCAGAACCCGGGGAACGCGTGCGGGCCTGGATCCGAGAACGTGCACCTGCGAGTCTGAGAACGTGCGGCTGCAGGTCCGAGAACGTGCACTTGCGGGACTGAGAACGTGCACCTGCGGGACCGAGAACGCGCAGCTGCGGGTCCGAGAACGTGCAACTGCGGGACTGAAAACGCGCGGCTGCGGGTCCGAGAACGCGCGGCTGCGGGTCCGAGAACGTGCAACTGCGGGACCGAAAACGCGCGGCTGCGGGTCCGAGAACGTGCACCTGCGGGACTGAAAACGCGCGGCTGCGGGTCCGAGAATGCGCGGCTGCGGGTCCGAGAACGTGCAACTGCGGGACTGAAAACGCGCGGCTGCGGGTCCGAGAACGTGCACCTGCGGGACCGAGAACGCATGGCTGCGGGTCCGAGAACGTGCACCTGCGGGACTGAGAACGCGCGGCTGCGGGTCCGAGCTGCGGAGCCCCGCAAGCGCCGCACGCTGTCAGGCTGTCTTCAGCGGTAGAATTGCCGGATTAGGGATTCAAGTATAAAAACAGCGGCAGCGAGGAGTTGCCTTCCTGCTTCTCAACTGATGGATGGAAGTTTGAACTCAAAGGCGGCCCCAGCGAGGTTCTGGCTTCTAGGCTGTGAACAAAGAATTTCTGTCAGCTGAGGACCTCACAGGGTGGAAGTCCTGAGTGGATTTATAACATGAACTAGACGATCACTACCTACCCTCAACTGCGTCCTGTTAGGGGATGCGGAAGGCACACGGGGCGCGGAGTCGTGGGAGGGGCACAGGCCCTCATCTGGGGAGCCCCGGGCGGCTCTCCGTAGGGCAGACCCGCTGGCGGGAGACGCTGAGAGTCAGGTCCACCCCTCATTTCAGAAGCAAGAAGCCTCCGGAGCAGCGAAGTCGAGAAACAACTCCTCACCACAGGGCCCTACAGGCGCTGCTGCTCAAACCTTTTGTGTTAAAAACCTCTGCTGCATGTTACAGAAATGATGCTATTTTTTGGTTCTGCTCGTTATTTGAACTCGAGATCACTTAGGCAGCCCAGGAATGTTCAACTTTATTTGTGTAACAGAAATCCTATGTCTTGAAAACAAGGGTCTCAGTTGACCCTGCAGTGCAGAGAGCCATGGACGTTCACCTAATTCCTACAACCCTTTGAATAACGGGAGGCCAGGAGGACCAGCACACACAAATAGCCAGATTGGGCAGTGCACAACTTTAGAGGACACCATTCACTACTGGGACGGTTTAGCAGCATGAGACAATAAGGTATGTTGAGGACCAGGGGCTGTTTTCCAATCTGTCCAATGTCAACCCTGGGAGAGAGGCTCACCTGGTGCTGAATCCTACCAACACAAGTAGGTATGGAAGTCCGTCCTAGCTTTCTCCAAGGGGAAATTGCTGAAAGTCTCAAGGCTAACCATGCCCTGGAGAAAGGAAAATACCCAAAACTTTCAGAGAGTGTTGGCTTGTAGTCTTGGTGGTTAATTCCTGGAAAAATAAAATGCTCCTGTAATCTCATCATTATGGAGACTTGCAGGGATCAAATAAATGGATATTTGACCCAAGACAACTCTATCATAAGCCCACCGGGACCCAAAGACACCACATGATTATTTCCCCAGTTCCTCAAAGTCCTATTGAGTAGATATCTTCGGCCACTGGCAGAATCTGCACAATAATATAGAGAAAAATTCAGGGGCTCCTGGGTGGCTCAGTTGGTTAAGTGTCCAACCCTTGGTTTCAGCTCAGGTCCTGATCTTAGGGTTGTGGGATGGAGCCCCACGTTGGCTCGGTACTCAGCAGGGAATCTGCTTGGGATTCTCTCTCCTTCTCCCTCTGCCCCTCCCCCAGCTCAAATAAATAAATAAATAATATCTTTTTTAAAAAAAAGAAAAATCCAAACGGAAGCTCCTTTATCTCTCCAGTTCTATCACGAACCGATCAAAAGCAATGCCTCAACCATATAAGCATCTCTAAAGTCTTGGAGAAACTCAGGGTAAGGATTTGTAACTACATCCCCACTTGGTTTCCTGGTTTGGCCATTAATGAATGTAGATACATCTTAGAAAATAAAAGAGAAATATTTTAAGTTTAATCAAGTGGAGACTTCCTTTACCCTTCTTGTGCATGAAAACCTGGTAGTATCGAACTGCAAGCATCTGCGACCTCGCCCCAACTGGGGAACAGCCCTCTCAGAGCGAGCAAAGACCTCTCAAGCCTAGATAAGAATTAGAAACCACCCTGCAAGCACGAGGAGCACGTCTCTCTAATCTCACACTCTCTCTAATGCTCTAAACTCGGGCTGCATTTTATTACCAAGCCAGTTCCTAGGAAGAACATGGGGACCAGGAAGGACGCGAGACAAGCTGGAGGCTGCAGGAGTAAAGAAAGCAGGTGCAGTCCCGGGCCAAATCACCTGTATGAACAGGAACCACGCCCCTCCCCCCCCCCCCCCGCCCCGCGCTGGGGGAAACTTAGACTGTCAGTTCCACGGCGGTCCCGCTAGAGGGAGCAAGAGACAAGTTGTGGCTGAAGCCCAGAAAAGATGTTTGTGCTAACTGCGTTCTGATGTTCTGACAGCCCGGCAGCCCGGGGGAGGAGGAGGGAGGGGCCCAACGAGAACAAAGGTGGCAGGCTTGCGCAATGAGGCTGTTCCCTGGCAAGCCAGCCAGCAGCCCAAAACCAGCAGGAGAATTCCGTAAGAATTCCACTGACATTTCCAATCCGCTGGGGCCCTCCAAGAAAAAAATCCATGCAGAATTTGGGGCCAGATGTTGCAGGCTTTAGGGAGATTTAGAGCAATCCACCCTTCGTTTCTCTGCAAAGAGAATCAACCCTTAAGTAGAGCGCCTAATTCCCAGAAGAGAATGCAAGGCCACTATACATGGGCTGACCCTTATCCCAGGCAAGATTCTGCTTTAACTGTGGCTGATAGCCAGTTCTTTCCACTCCGCTGTTCTTCCTGCCGGTGACTCGATGTGACTTTTGAGTACATGCCCAGGACCCTGACGTCTCACATTTCTAACATCAACGTCTCCCAGCCATACATTCTAAAGATGGAAGCCCTCACTAGGCAGTTCAAACAAGGTTTGCAAAATTATGTGCCTCCCTTCCATAGGTTCCGAGTTTCTACAGCTATGATTAGTTGTCAGGATCCCTGTTGACAATCCTCAGCATAAGGTGACTTTTTGTCTGTGCCCATGGTTGTCTCTCAGCCTGGTTTACTAGCGGCTTAACCCACAGCTTCTCCCTGACTTCAAAGAAGAGGTCATTTGGAAGTCCAAAGATTTTATACCCCTCACCACCAACACTCTGCTTCAGCTTGTCCCCAAATGATTTAAATTCCTAAAGTTGTAGACGTTGGATACTCAAAGGGGAATCATCCATCAATGCACCAACCAAATGAGGGATGTGTGGAATCTAAAGAGAACCCCTTCTCTAGCAAGAAATAAAATGATTCTTTCCATTTCAAACAGAAACATTTTGTTAGTCACAAAAAAATAACCATTTTTAAAGTCAGGAAGATAAAATTCTTATTTGAAAAACACCTAACTCCAAGCCCTCCTTGGTAGGGGTCAGAACTATTATTAGCCCCTATGGACCCATTGGAACACCATCTACCCAAACCATGAAGCATAGCCACCAGAAGACCGTTCCCCATTTCCCACCATAGCACTCCGTCAGGAAGACTATAATCCAGACAGGGAAGGGTTAAGACTACAAACACCCAGTTTGTATAAGTTCCACTCAAGACACGTCTCCACCCCCTCAACTGCTTGTACATCCCTCTACCACAGCCAGGAACTCTCTTGCTTGGGCCAGACTCTCAGGTCTAGCATAGCGTCTGGCAAACAGGATGGATAAGTCTCTCTAAAAAAGATTCTCCAAATCCCACATTGGAGTAAAAGGAAATACATAGGCCTCCATCCCTGTCTACAGCTGGAGAAGCTGCTTGTCTACAAAGCTTCAGTCCTGGAGAGGATTAGAGCAACAGGGCATCTGGCAGCTCAGAAAAGCTGTAATTGACTGCTGACCCTCCACCCAGGATAAGCCATTTTCTTAGATTAAGAAGCAGATACAACAAAAAGTTATGAAGGAAGTTTCCTCCCAGCATGAAGGGAGCTGATGTCAAGGTGTATTTAGCATCCAGGAAAAGAGTGCTCATACAGAGCCAATGTTATAGGATCCCAGAAAGAAAAAGATAGAAAGGAAGAGGAACCCAAGGAAGCCTGGGAAGAACTAGGAATTAGAACTATTTCCCCCACATCCTACTAGAATGGCTGAATATTACTTCAGTACTATGAGGCATGGGCTCCAGAGCTCACAACTCTGTAGCGCCTTGTTCTTTAAAAAGATTGGATTGAGGAAATGAGACATGTGCCGTCCATGGTGGAGCATCAGGGATTTTGTCTTCAAGTCCCAGGCTTAGAAGTCCCAGGAAGGTTTAAAATCAAGAATCAATGGCTAAGAATAGCTATTATCAAAAAGACAAAAGGTAACAGATGCTGGTGAGGATGTAGAGAAGAGGGAACCCTTGTGCTCTGTTGGTGGGAATGTAACTTGGTGCAGCCGCTATGGAAAATAGTGTAGAGGTTCCTCAAAAAATTAAACATAGAAATACCATATGATCCAGCAGTTCCACTTCTGAGTATGTATCTAAAGGAAATGAAATCACTGTCAAAGAGATATCTGTACTCCCATGCTCATTGCAACAACTTAAGTGTCCATCAACAGATGAGCAGCTAAAGAAAATACAGTATATGTATACAATGGAATGTTATCCAGCCATTTAAAAAAGGAAGGAAATCCTGCCATTTGCAGGAACATGAATAAATCTTGAGGGCATTATGCTAACTGAAATAAGTCACAGAAAGACAAATGCTGTATGATCTCACTTACATGTGGAATCTTAAAAAAAAAAAAGAAAAGAAAAAAGCCAAATTCATGAAACAGATCATAGACTGGTGATATGCCAGATGGGGGAAATGAGGAGATGTGGGTCAAAGGGTACAATGAACTTCTAGTTAAAAGAGGAGTAAGTTCTGGAATCTAAAATACAGAATGGTGATCATAGTTTGTTTTGTTTGTTTTGGTTTTTTTTAAAGATTTTATTTATTTATTTGACAAAGAGAGACACAGCGAGAGAGGGAACACAAGCAGGGGGAGTGGGAGAGGGAGAAGCAGGCTTCCCGCAGAGCGGGGAGCCCGATGTGGGGCTCAATCCCAGGACCCTGGGATCATGACCTGAGCCGAAGGCAGACACTTAACGGTGAGCCACCCAGGCGCCCCCAGAATGGTGATCATAGTTAACAAGACTGTATTATACACTTGAAAGTTGCTAAGAGAGAAAATCTTAAATGTTCTCACCACCACCACAACAAAAAAGTGCTAATTATGTGAAGTAAAGGATATATCAGTCTTATGGTGGTGATCATTTCACAATATATATATGTATCAAATCATCACACTGTACACCTTAAATTTATACAATATTATATGTCAAGTTTTTTCTCAAAGCTGGGGGGGAGAAAGGATCAATCACTAGAGTGACATCAGAAAAATGGTGGAGTAATAAGCCAAAAAAATGAGATAAAATTGAGTTACTAAAAGGCTCAATTAGTCTAAAAATAGGGAGGTAGAAAAATAAAGAACATATGAGACAAATAGAAACAAAGTAAGGTAGTTGATGTCAACTAAATCGTATCAATAATTACATTAAAAGTATATAGTTGAAAATCCCCAGTTTAAAGGCAGAGATTTTTAAGATTGGCTAAGAAAACAAAACTAAACTATATGCTGCCCACAAATACACTTTAAGTGTAAAGACACAAGTATATGTTTTTAAGTGTGATATCTTTTTCCATTCCAACATAGTCAAAGAAAAGCTGGAATGGCCACCTTAATATCCAACAAAGTACCTTTCAGAGAAAAGAGTATTTTTGAAAATAAAGAAGGTCATTTCCTTATAATAAAGTGGTTAATTTATCAAAAGAACATAACAGTCTTAAATCTTTGTGCACCTAATAACGTAGTTCATAAATTATCTCAGCAAAATAAAAAGAGAAAGAAACTTTTTCAACCTTATAAAGGGCATCCACAAAAAGCCTACAGTAAATATCATACTTAATGGGGAAAGATTGAATGCTTTCCCTAAGACTGAAAGTATCTATGATCAGGAGCAAGATAAAAGTGTCTGCCTTCCCCACTTCTATTCAACATCATAGTGGAGGTTCTTACCAGTGTAATAAGACAAGGAGAAGAAATGAAAGACTCCAGATTGGGAAAGAATAAAACTGTCTTTAATCATAGACAGTGTAGGAAATCTAGTCAAATCTATTAAAAAAAAAACCTACTAGAACTAATAAGTGAGTTTATTAGAGTTACAGGGTACAAGATCAATATACAAAAATCAATTTTAGAAGGATAGAAGAAATGGCAGTAGATCCAACCATGGGGTACTAATCAGCAAGAAACAGTAAGAAACTACTGATATACATGACCATTTGAATGAAAGTCAAGATTATACTGAGTGGAAAAATCCAACCTCAAAAGAATACACTCTATGATTTCATTTATTTAACATCACTGATTAACATAATTGTGGACGTGGAAAGCGGACCAGTGGTTGTGGGGTGAGAGAGGGACAGATGGCGCCATCTGCAAGTACAGTCAGTAAATCAACTGCATCCATTGCCATTGCCTCCAGGATCACCCAGTGTTTGATTCAAACCCACACTTCCTCCAGCCAGTGACTGATCACTGCAGGGCAGGTCGGGGGAGACAATAAGGCCTGGCCATTGCTGCTCAACACCGGACACCTCCAATGGAGAATTTTTTCTATGGAGCTCCCTGGTGAGCTAGCCGAGTCCTTCTCAGACTTGTACCACAACGTGAGGCTCTTCTTACCTAATCTACCTTCTCTTCCTTTCATGGGTGTCAGACCTGTCTCACATTCCTATTGCATTTCTTTCTTTAAAATTATCTTTCGGGGCGCCTGGGTGGCTCGGTCGTTAAGCGTCTGCCTCCGGCTCAGGTCATGGTCCCAGGGTCCTGGGATCGAGCCCCGCATCGGGCTCCCTGCTCGCGGGAAGCCTGCTTCTCCCTCTCCCACTCCCGCTGCTTGAGTTCCCTCTCTCGCTGTATCTCTCTGTCAAAAATAAATAAAATCTTAAAAATAAATAAATAAATAAATAAAAATAAAATTATCTTTTAATTTAAATTCAATTAATGAACATTTAGTGTACTATTAGTTTCAGAGGTAGAGGTCAGGGGTTCATCAGTCTTCTATAACACCCAGTGCTCATTCCAGTTGTATTTCTGTTCTTCTCTACTGCCATCTCCTTTACCTTCCGCCAGTTATTGCCCCCAATGAATCTATTACAGAAGACTTGTTTCACAGGTGATAAGTACAAACTATTGCCCCTTAAAAAAAAAAGACTGTTTAATATGTTTAATAACAGAGCCATAGATCACTGTGTGACTATTAATCTATTAACTTATGTGACGACTTACAGAGAAAAACGTTCACACATGATGGATCTACTGTAGCATGTTAAATTTGTCCTTGTATCATGCTTCCCAATGACTGTAGACCATGTTTTGTGGGCAGAGGGCAAAAATCTAAGGTAAATAATACTAGGCAAAAAAACCAATGTTAGTTGCAGTAACTTGGTGGGCTTATATTCCTACTGATGGCAGCCCATTGTCTGCCAAGAGCATCTATGGGAAGCTCTTGGCATACTCAAACTGTATTCTGGGTCACTGATACCCATATGGTATTATTACGTGGAACTCAACATTTTGGGGTCCAAAATATATATTCAAAACTACTGAAGCAATAAGTACTCTACGACAACAACACATTGGATAAATAAACCAACATTGGTCAAAACACCCTAAAAGCGCCCTGGGTAAAAATGGCACAAGTCTAGAAGTCCTGGGACAAGCCAAATCTGTCTCTAAGGAAAAATTTATTGGCCCATGTTGGACATTTAGCAAAGATTTTATTTCAGGAGGAAGAGAAAGGGTGACAAGCAGCCTGGACAGATAGTACAGCCTTGGAGAAGTGAATAAAGACTCAACAACTAGTTAGATAGAATATTAAGGATCACACTGACCCAAGATGGACCAGTAAACATGCCCCTTGAGATAGAAACAGAAATAGTTTAAGGAAAATGTCTTGGAATCTTGGCAGTGGAAGTGCGTGGAATGAATGTAAAGATGTGTGGAACCCCTAGCCTATGGGAGTTCATGGAGAGCATAATTTGCATAGATCCCTTCTAACGGCCAAGACACCATGTACGACCAAAAACTAGATGTACCAAATTTTGTAGTTAGCCAGAATAGGAAGCCTATTAAACTTGATTGGTGGGGTGCCTGGGTGGCTCAGTTGGTTAAGCATCCAACTCTTGGTTTTGGCTCAGGTCGTGATCTTGGGATCCTGGGATCAAGCATGGAGTCTGCTTGAGATTCTTTCTCTCCCTCTGCCTCTGCCCTTGCCTCCCCTCATGTGCACATGCACTCTCTCACTCTCTCTCAAAATAAATAAATAACATATTTTAAAAAAAAGCTTGATTAGCATTTTAACAAAGTTGACCAATACTTAAAGCCCACTGAGATCTCATGTCAGTATAACCCTTAGTATGAAGCATGGCATATGTGTATGCCCACAAGATTTGCAATCCAGAATTAAATGAGACTTGGCCCTTGATTTATTCTCCAATTCATGACAATATTTGGTATATTGTCAATTCTAGTAAGAAAGCATTAATGTAATTATGACTTACTAAAAGGCCACTTTTATAAGAAAGTATTAGTGTAATTATGACTAGTTAATTTTCTAATGATTTTACTTTTTTAACTCATAACGTAACCACTATCAAGTATAATTAGTAAGATTAAGTTGATTTTTTAAAGATTTTTTAAAATTTGTTTATTTGACACAGAGAGAGAGAGCACACACAAGCAGGAGCAAAGGGAGAGGGAAAGGCAGTCTCCCCACCGAGCAAGGAGTCCAACTCAGGGCAGGGTTCGATCCCAGGACCCTGGGATCACGACCCGAGGCGAAGGCAGACGCCCAACCGGCACCCCAGTTAAGTTGATTTTTAACACAGTTTATGATAATACCAATATCAACAATGAAATGTACCAGGAGATTTAGTTAAAAATATCTATAAAATGTTCTTCCATTTGAACCTGATTCCTACAAATAATCTCCAAAATTATCCCTTTCTATAATCCTCCAAAAATCTATAAAAGCAAGGAGAACACCAAAGGGAAATGGTCAAAATCAACTGTTGTAGAACTTTAGAAATTAACCAAAGGCTTGCAACAATCTAGAGATAATTTATTCAAGAAAAATGGCTCAATCTTAGTAAGAACAGTGAGCTTTGTGATTTTATAATTTGATCTATTCCTACTTCTTCTCCTCAGATCAGTCATAGTTTTGAAAACCAATAATTGCAATCACAGTAAAAATCAGCAGCCTGGAATACACTGGAGAGGGTAGAATGGGGTTAGAGCTCCTGCAAAGCACATTCACAGAGAATTATCATGATTTTATGGCCTGGTGGTTCCCCAGAACCACATATGATGTGAGTGCATCCATATGAAATGTTCTGAATAGTTCCATAGGCACAGAAAGTAAATTTGTACTTACAGGGGCTAGGAGGTGGGGGAGGCAAATGGGGAGCGACTGCTAATGAGTATGGGATTTCTTTTTGGGGTAATAAAAATTTTCTGGAATTATATGGTGGTAATGTTTATAACATCTTGTGAATGTACTAAAAATCACCCAACTGCGCACTTTTAAAGGGTGGCTTTTATGGTTTATAAATTATATCTCAGTTCTTTAAAAAAAAAAAAAAAAGCAATCCCCTCTCCCCAAAACATATTCAGTGGCAGAAGGAGGTAAAAACATTGTTAAGCTTGTATGTAATTATGGGATTCTTGCGCTGGAAATTTGGTAAACTGAAATGTGTGTACAACAATACCTATTTAAAACAATAATCATTGGGAAACAGTTATTACTTTGGGAAATGTTTTCTCCCCCTGTTCTATAAATAGCCAAAGTTCCAGGGAAAAGAATAACATGCAATATATACTTTAAAAGACACGACCTAGTGTCAGAGGGTAGATTGTATAGGGTGGTTCCAGGATGACTCCGCGCTTGTCTCCGCGCCTGGGATTCTGGCGCGGACACTTAGCCAAGAGGAGGGCAGTGAGCCAGTGATTTATGATGTGCTGTGTGAAGTTTGGAGTCTGCTGGTGTCAGGCAGGACCAGTCTGTTTATCGACGGCTTAAGCCTGGTGTAACTGGTTGGACAGCCTGGTGTGGCTACGTGACCGCGAGGGACATGAAAGCCCCTGATGGAAACTTGGAAGTACTGCTCCCAGAGCAGAGATGCATCACATGCAGCTCTTGGCAGTTCAGTCTGGAGACAAAGTGCACCTTGTACAAATAACGAGGACACTGGGAGCTACATGAGGAAGCGGCTTGCGCTCCCAATGCTGGCTTGGACTCTTTCTCCTTCTGCACTACTTCCTTTGTCTTGACTTTTAAAGATGTCAGGGAGGCCTGCTAAGTGTCCCAGTCACACAACCAAACGACGCAGTCCTTGTCCCGATAACGCATCCCCTACCGCAAACTGTTTTTTGTAAAAGTTAAAGAGGAGGCAGCCTCAGAATTCTATTTCAGTGAGGCCCCCAAATTCTGTTAACAAATGTAAGCAGGGGCAGTCCCCCATCCCTGGGACAGTGTCAACGTACCCAGCAGTTGTTCAGGAGGAGTAATTGCCCGGGGTGCCTGGCGGTGCTGGTGGTTAAGCTTGGTTTCGGCTCAGGTCATGATCTCAGGGTTGTGAGATCAAGCCCCGCGTGGGGCTCCGTGCTCAGTCGGGAGTCTGCCTGAGATTCTCTCTCTCCCTCCCCTCTCCCTGCTCCCCATGCTTGCTCTCTTTCTAAAATACATAAATAAATACAAAAAAAGAAAAAAGAAAAGAAAGGAAGTTGCCCCTCCTGCACCCGGAAACTCAACCGGGTCTCCCAGTTCAAACCACCACAATTGGTCATTCTATGGACAGGGGTGCAGAAGTCATATTTGTGAAAGAAAAAGAACTCTCTCGTTGAGCGGGAAGTGAGGATCAGTCCACCAAGCTCTGAATCTAAGAGTCTACTTCTAAGTACCCCCTCCCCCATACACATCATCTATCTCAAAGACTGTGGGTCTAAGTCAGAGACCCTCACGACCTTCCAAGGCACGTCAGCAAATTTAGGACAGAATCCTCCAACCGTGTCTGGGTAGAG
This sequence comes from Leptonychotes weddellii, assembly GCF_054177405.1. NCBI lineage: Eukaryota > Metazoa > Chordata > Mammalia > Carnivora > Phocidae > Leptonychotes > Leptonychotes weddellii. The sequence continues at coordinate 94,894,707 of NC_138379.1, read as the reverse complement.
AAACATTTGGGGTGGAAATTTCCCAAAATAATGTACCAGGACATCCAGTTTAGGAAGACAAGATCCCCCAGAATCCCTGCCTCCACAATTCACAGTCCGGTCCTCTAGCCCAACAGAGCTTTCCTCATGTATAATCTGGTCTCCAGCAGAGGTGTTCAAATTTCTCCAGGCTCCACCAGGGATCGAGTATCAGGGCACAAACGTCGGATCCTCACCGCTTTGGAGTGAGCCTCAGATGCCCCCTTCTGCTTTTCCTGAGCCCATCCTATGGACATGTCTGGGGAAGGCTCTGCTCCCTGAATCTACTACAGACCCACCCCTCTGGCTGCTATTTAACCACTCGTTCACTCCATCATGACCACCTGACTGTTATCCTGTCCACCCAAAACGTCACCGGCACACAGCCAGGCTTGCCACCGCCCTCGAGGATTCTGACAGTCCTGGCTCGATCTTGCCCTGTCCTCTCACGGCCTTGTCCTCCACCCCACCACCTGGCACCCTATGACTCAGAGGCCCGTGCGTCCAGACAGCATCCTGGCCCCGTAGCCTGTCCTTCCCACGTGCTTTGGTGCTGGGATGGACTCCCGGGGCCTGCAAGAGCCCAAGCGCAGGGCCTCCTTCTCGGGGATCCTCCCAGCCCCTGAAAACTCCGATTGAGCCACAGAGTCACTGTTCTTTAAAATACCGCTGGCTCTCTCTCTCTGAAAGCAGGCAGCTCAGGGGAGGACACAGGTTCTCCTAACTTCTGTTTTTGTTCGCTAGTGTTTGGATGGGAGGGGATCCAGTTGACTTTTCCTTCAGGACCCCCTGTATCCTAGGAGAAGGGGCGGGAGCTGAGGAACGGTGATCCAGACTCTCCAAGGAAGAGGCTCTGGGATCAGTCCCGGTCCCCACAGGATGGCTGCAGGCCACCTGGGTGGACAGAAAAGCAGAGAAGGACTTTAACACACACACAATAAACAGAGCTGACTTAATTCTTCCTCACTGTTGTGGAGGGCAGACATAGATCATTTTTCCGCCCAATGTCTTCCTCTGAAGCTCTGCAAGGCGCCTCCAGCCGAGCATCCACGGGGACGCCGGGCAGCCCGAGGTGTCCTATGGTGGCTGGTGCAGACGTCTGCGCCCCGCGCCAGGCACGCATGGACACCCCGGGCTCACGGACGCCTGGCAGGGCGCTGACTGGATGAGCACATTGGAGCTGAGACGGTTGCAGTATGAGAAATCCACGTCTGTTATACGCATACTCATTTAAAATGGAAGTTTAATTCAGGTCCTGTGTCCAGATGGTAGAACGCTGAATAAATTCCTTAATTTTCAGATTATCAGCTGCTTTCATACTTCTCATACTTCTCACTTCTCATACTTCTCATGATACTAAGTCTGTTTACTGCTTGAATATCTGGCCAGTTTTAGGAGTTTTATTTTGAGACATTTATGGAATTTTACCCCCCAACAAATGTATTTGGTAACAAAACTTCCATCCAAGTGTGAAATTGCAGTATTGTTAAAGATGTAAATTAAGTACGTTTTCAGATGTTTCTCAGAAATTTGTGTGACTTACAAAAAAAAAAATCAAAGTTCTCATTATACCATTTGTCTTGGTTTCAGGAGCCGAGCTCTGAAGTATGAAGGGCTTGGGCAATCCTGGAAAATGCAGTGCCTCAGGTCTTACTCCCAGCCGGGAATGCACCAAATTCTCAAGCATCAGAAATGAAGCGTTTGACTTCTTAACTTGCACTTTCACAGGAAACACAGAGAATGAATGTATTAGATGCATCGGTGATGTTTTGTAATTATGCTTAAACAGATTTCAGCTTGTCTCTAGCCTGCTTCTAAGTCCCATAGTTCTCGAAGTTATCATGCCTGCTAAGCTTTTCCTATTTATAATTAATACATATGCTGCTGTAGAGAGAAGCCTCTGGGTCTGCATATTTTTCTTTTGATTTCTAACCAGGCACTGTTTCAGCGTTTACTAATAAGGAAGGTGTAAGTTGATGGAGGAATTTTTATTTGTATTTACTGAATTTGTTTCAGTGTGTGCGTGTTCACAGGGGACCCTTTCTCAGGGGCGGCCCTCAGACCCTGCAAGGATGATCTGCGATGATGCTGTGCAGACCACGGGCTGTAGCACGGCCTTCTCTACCCACTGCTGGGAATGCGTGTGGGCTGTCGGGATAGTAGATAGCAAAGAAGGAACAGTTGTCCTGATCGCTTAGCTTCTCCCAAGGCTCAGGTCGCCTCATTTCTGGGAGCCCTGAGCTCAGGATTATTAACCAAAATATGCCTTCTCCTTCGCAATGGGGCCTGAGGCCTCTTGATACTTTGCAGCTTCTCACAAGGCTTCCTGGGGGCTGTTGCCCCTTAGCCGTTCTGTGTTCCTCCGACCCGGTAGACGTCTTCCTCCACTGCCAAGACCCAGGCCCTCAACAGTGCCTCCATGAAATGCGTGGGGGCCACGGGGAACCATGTTCCCCCACGTGCGACCTGACCCTGTGCAGATCCTGGGTGTGATCTGTTCACAGCTTTGAGAGGCGATCAAAGCGAAAGCGATCTTGCGTGGTGACCCTGCCATTTTTGCCCATCCCTGAGCTCAAATCAGATTCTCTGTGCTGATCAAGCTCAGCCTACCTGGGCTGATGTCTCCCCTTGATCTACATCCTCGCATGTATTTCTAACTCAGTCTTCTTCCTACCTCAGTGTATCACCCTAACTCTGGACAACGTACTTTTCAGTTCGATACTGATTTTTGTCTCCCTCGTCTTTTTTTTTTTTTATGTTATGTTTTTATTATTATGTTATGTTAATCACCATACATTACATCATCAGTTTCTGATGTAGTGTTCCATGATTCATTGTTTGCGTATAACACCCAGTGCTCCATGCAGAACGTGCCCTCCTTAATACCCATCACCAGGCTAACCCATCCCCCCACCCCCCTCCCCTCTAGAACCGTCAGTTTGTTTCTCAGAATCCATAGTCTCTCATGGTTCATCTCTCCCTCCAATTCCCGCCCCCCTTCATTTTTCCCTTTCTTCTCCTAATGCCCTCCATGCTATTCCTTATGTTCCACAAATAAGTGAAACCATATGATAATTGACTTTCTCTGCTTGACTTATTTCACTTAGTATAATCCCTCATCTTTTTGATCAATGACTGACCCTTGGCTCAGGATGTTCCCTGCTCTTTTCCCAAGGAATACTTGCCGTTCCAACTCTTTCCAACTTAGTGGAAAAAGTGGAGGGGACAGGCTTGTTCCAAGAGCTGCCTCTAGACCGCTGAGTAATGGCTCTTTCTCTGTTGTTCTTCACTTAAAGAAGTCCCTACCATTCTCACTGGCTTAATATAGGATAAAAGGACATAAATGTACAGTACATTTATTACAAACAAGAATAAAATTACTAAACACAATAAAATGTGGGAAAAAGGACTTTCTTTGTGCAGCAAACTCTTATTACCTGTAAAATATTATGGAATCACCTGGAAATAGTAAAGTATTTAAACCATGTGTATATTACTCTGCACAGTTATTCCTTGTAATGGTCTTCAATAGAAATTATCTGTATATTATGGAGTTGACCATTTCTAATGAATATGGAAATAAATATAATGTTCCCTTCAATTTTCCTAACTATCTACTATAATACATGTTCTTTGAAGAGAAGGGACAGTTCTTTGAAAGGACAACAGACTCCAGGAAAACAACGTGCAATTTACTTAAAACAAATTTTATTACATATTGTTAATGTGCTTAGTAGTAAAAGCATACATTGAGCCATGTTTTATAAAACTCTACAAAAGTAAAGATTTCTAATTAAACCCCTAACACCTAGATGTCATCTATAGTTAAATTTTGGCTAAATTGTTTGAAACAGTAAAAGGGGAAACCATGTAAAATCCCTTCTATATTATCAAAAATAACTGTGGAACGCACACTACAATTTAAAAGGAGATTACTTAAAATATGGATTGTAAATTCTTCTAATCTTCATTGAAACAGATTTAATCCTGACAGGTGCGTTGTTTTTGGTCCATGTGCCCCACTGGATTCCAGTTGCAAGCAATTTTCCGGGAAAGTGATGAATGCCATTTAGGTTCGCTAGACCACACTGGCTGAACCACCAGCCGGTGTTGTTACTCAGGTGACTACAGCTTTTCACGGACTGACCCTGGACTAGGCATGCGGGGCGACACCCATCATTATCCACATCCGATGTGCTGAAAGGCATTTCGTTTTGGTTTTCTTCTTTCCTGAAGCCCCGGAAAGCATCACCTGGGTAAAACAGATTTTTTTTACATGGGTACATTTAAAGGCACTTTTTGTAAATTTAATTGACCTTTACCAAAACTGTTGTTATAAAGCTTCACATCTAGAGCTAAGGTTTCGGTTATTTTCTACTAGATATCGTATTAAAATCTCTCCTCCAGATTGCAATATAGCAGAACCTGGAAATGAATTCCTCAGCATGATAGGCATCGTTAAGTGGATATTTGATGTAAAATTACAATCCAAATGGAAGTTTGGCTGTGTAGACAGAATCAGATAATTTAGGCCAAAAATGATGCTGTACAAACCTGTCATACTTTGGGGAAGGTAATATGGTACTTGGTAATTTAGGGAAAAGAAGAATTTCTATGTAATAATAATACAGAGTACAGAATAAGTGTTCATGCCACTACCATTCTCCATCGCTTGGCTGGAAAGGTTGCTGCCACCTTTCATTTTTTTTTTTAAAGATTTATTTTTATTTATTTGACAGAGAGAGACACAGCAAGAGAGGGAACACAAGCAGGGGGAGTGGGGGAGGGAGAAGCAGGCTTCCCGCCGAGCAGGGAGCCCGATGCGGGGCTCGATCCCAGGACCCTGGGATCATGACCTGAGCCCAAGGCAGACGCTCAACCAACTGAGCCACCCAGGTGCCCCTGCTGCCACCTTTCAGATGCTTCCATCTGTAAATGCACAAGTTGTTGGGTTTTATTTAGGAGTCACGAAGTTGGTATAAAAACCCAGTTGCTTCCAGCATGCCATCAGCTACACTACCGAGGTGCGCCTTTTCTTCATGGCTCCCCACACAACACATGGAGAGGAGTTGAAGGAAAACCATTTTTAAATGGCTGATGTTCATGTGTGGTATCCCTGATAGTCACCAAAACCTCAGAGTGAGCATCTTGGCCGAGGAGCCCATGTAAGTAAGTAGCAGGGGCAGAAGCCATGCCCTGTTTTACTAAAACTGTATAAACAGAAGGTTCTAATTAGTCCCTTACATGAGATCACACCTACAGGTAAACTTCGCTAATCTGGGGCGCTGGCTGGTGCAGTCCGTTGAGCATCTGACTCTTGGTTTCACTCAGGTCCTGATCTCAGGGTCATGAGATCGAGCCCTGCATTGGGCTCCGCACTCAGTGGGGAGTCTGCTGGAGATTCTCTCTCTGCCCCTCCCCACCTCCCACCCCCCCCCACACACACGCACGCGCACACTCTCTCTCTCAGTCTCTCTAAAATAAATAAATACATCTCTAAAAAAAAAAAAAAAACTTTGCTAATCTGTTTGAAACACTGACTTGAAGTTATGCGAAATCTTTGAGGAATCCAAAGCCCACATTTGTTTCATTATGTTCCGAATGTTTGGGTCTTTGAGGAGCCTGGAGAATTTCCCAAGTGGTAGTGGCCCATCCTATACCCCAGCTCTGCTTGTTATTAAAGCCTCTTACCCTACACTTCACAGGAAACAAAATGCCCACATTGCAGGGATTTGCAGGGAGAAGATAATTGTCAGCACCCACACAGAAGTTCGGATGAGAGACAACACTTAAGGAACATTGCCTAAATCATATGATTCCTCCACAGATAGTTTCTCTGGACAAAGACCAACCACCAGAACGGTTATATGTTATATGGGCTCCTCCCTGGGTTATATTTAATAAATAACTCTTAAAATATAGTGCATAGGGGGTGTCTGGCTGGCTCAGTCGGTGGAGCGTGCGACTCTTGATCTCGGAGTTGTAGCTTCAAGTCCCACGTTGGGTGTAGAGATGACTTACAAATAAAATTCTTAAAAAATAATACTATAATATAATATAATGCATAAGTCTATTTTTAAGACCTAGCCCAGTAAAACTCACTGCCATGTTTCCTGTGAGAGTGTACTTAGAACACGGCACTGTTTTCTCTGAGAACCCAAATAAAGCTGTCTCAAGTTTTAGAATCAAGAATATTTGTCCTCATGGAACAACTGTGTTGTTCAAAAGTTCAAATTTCATATTTCTATTTTTGCTCTGAGGTCAAAATCAAATTTGCAGCTCACCTCTACCATGCACCTGATCACACTTAACCCCCTGGTTTTATCTATGTTTCTATCTTTATGTTCTACTGACAGCTTTTCTTTATCTTGATTGTATTATGTGATCATCTGTTGAAAGTTACTTAACCTTACTGGGAAAATGCAGAGTATTTTCTGAGGGCAGAGTCTGAGGGCTCTGTGGTGAAAACACTTGCACCATTATAAATCGTATCCCCTAGATCCTACTCCAAGAGAGAAACCCACACAAACATTTCCTAACATAATATGTTCCATATTGAGATAGTTCTTTCCACTTTTATAGATGCAGCATTAAAAATCACATATTGTAACTCTTTAAAATTTTCCCTATACATCAAGATTGGAATTTCAGACCTTCACCTAATATCCCAAGGCTAAACCCCCTCGGGCATCAGGGACTCCAAGCATACCCGACACCTCTTCATGCTCAGCCATTTTCCTCCCGCTGTGTCTTGGCTCAAGCTGTTCTCTTTGCCAGCGTTCATTGGCCAGAAGCCTGTCCCTTCCTCCAAGTACAGATTAGTGGTTCTCAACTATAAGGATGCTGACATCTCCATCGTTGGATATAAGTAGCTGGGCCCAAACCGACTGAGTCTGGCTCTGCAGTAGAGTACATACTTTCAAAAAACCTTCCACGTTAAACCTAACATTAACTCCTTGTTAGAAACTACCCTTCCGTGAAGAGTTTCTAGTTGCAATCAGCTGGGATCCTTCTCTCCCTCTCTTAAATGCCCAAAGCTCTGTCAGTATTCAGTATTCCAAGTTTTTGGCTTTCTTTATCCTCCCTCTATATTGTACTCAGTTAAAGAACTGGGAACATATCTCACTCGTAAATATACACAACAAACAAGTGCCATGATGAGCAACAACAGGAGAGTTGAATTTGGTATTAACTCAAATTTAAGATTTTTCAGCATCAAATTATAAATTTAACATGATGTATTTTGAATTTCTTAAAAATTACACTTACTTGGAAATGAGTAGATGAATCAAGGTATAGTGAAAAAAAATACCTACTTAACTAGCTGTTCTATCAACCTGGCTCCTTGCCCTGGCTCATGTGTGGTGAGCTGGGACTTGTGGGCAAGTCCCTTAATCTTAGGTTCCTTCAGCTGGAAAGTGAGAACAGAGATCAGCTCTAACATTCTACAATTTCTAAATGCCAACCTCTCATAACATGAGAATGTCAGCAGTTCCTTCCCAGCCTGCCCCATAGACTCTCCTTCTAAAGAGTCAATTGCAATTACACATGGAAAGTAGTTTTAAAGAATATAAGCTCTTCAAAATCATGAGATTGTTCAATGATCATAGCAGGGCTTCAAAACTCAGTGTTCTCATTGCTAATCTATTTGTTCTCAGTTATGTGTCCTAGAGCAAGAGAAACGCATTGCTTTATCTTCACCTAATATTGAGTCAGCTATATTTAAATATCCTGCATAATTTGGGGAATAAAAAACTTACCAGCATTTCCTGAATACCGTCCTAAGTGCATCTTAAAAAATCTTGTTTCATCTTCTAGCCAAAAGTTATCATATGATGCATAAGCAAATGTGCCATCTTCAGATTCCAATGCAATATACAGCATAAAACTGGTATTTTTCTGATTTACTATATAAAAAATCTTTTTTAGTCCTAGCCAAAATTCACCTGTTAAAAAGAAAAGTTTTTTAACATATTTTAATACAACTTAGAATAACCCTTTATTATTGAGTGTTTGGTGAAATGGCTCACATAAATTATTTGAGAGACTAGATAGCCCTCACTCAAATTATCAGTGTTTGCCTAATTTACAAAATATATACATATGTATTGTTTGTGTATGGATACATACGTATTTGTGTATGTATGTGTGTGTACATGCATACATACACGTGTATATGTATATAAGCATGTTTATGTACGTATGCACACACACACCCACACACACATGTAATCTTCCCCCTTCCATGTCACCAGACTGGGGCAACTAGACTGTTTCATTTTTACTCTCACCAAAATAAATTCAAAAATTCATTTGACGACTAACTAAAATTTCAAGATTTACCTCAAGGTATGTCAACAAAGAAGCTGTTGAAATATAATGGCAGGTAACAAAATGATGTGTGCTCATAAACGTGAAGAGTTTTAACCTCCAAATCAGCAGCTCCTAAAGAAACATTTCCTGAAAATGCTCAGTTGAAATTATTTTTTTTGTCTTTCAGAATGATGCCCTGTGAACAAGCATTTCTTCGTTAGAATGCAGTGTGTCAGCTACCTACAAATAAACATGTCATGTCATGTGATGAATGAAAATGAATTCCGGGATGAATTAGGAAACAGTGTTGGGACTGCATGCTCTTTGCATGTTCTACTGCGGCTTCGGGCCTCCCCCCGCCCACCTTGGCACGGCCTCTGCTCTAACATACATGCCCCCAGCTGAACCCTGAGATGACTGAGGGAAGGACGGGGCTAGTGGGAACAAACTTCCGAGAGTTGGAGAGTTGGGGGACAGAGTGACAGCATTCACGTGGTTGAAACTCTAGCTAGGGCACCACGTTCCCCTCAGGGCTGACGGGGGCATTCTAACTGCACGCCCACGCGGGAGTGGAAATTACCCCGAAGAAAAGGCAGGAAGGAAGGGGGTCCACTTGGTGTCTCCAGTCTGTGACACTCCATTATAAGTGTCTTCGCCATCTTGCCCCTCTCCCCAGCCCCTAATTTGAATTAACAATATATTTTCCTTAATCCCAAGTTTATTTTTTAAACTATACCAAGTACAGTCTGTTCACATGACATATACCTGCCTGAAGACCTCTGTCTCAAAACTCAGATAATTTCCCCGTAGAAATAAGCATCAAGGGAGAAGGATGACAATTCCGAGCCTGTAGATCTATGACTGCTGAAATCAGGAGATAGCACTTGCCAGAAAATTAGAGGTAATGCTGGGAAAATACACTATATTAACCGTGCTCCATGACATGGCATCTGTCCAGCCGCCTTCCTAACACTTCATTACATGTCCCGTGCTTTCTAAAATCATTAGCGTGCAGGCGGGATTGTAGCAAGAGAACTAACACCCCTGCTTACTAAATCCTTGGACGATGTTATCACGGGATGTTAAAGCTTTTAAATTAAAACAACAGTAACTTAAAATAACAGCATGAAAATGATCAAAATCGCCTGCAAAACTTCCAACAAAGTTCAAATTCTGCAGTGGTCAGAAATACTGGCATTCCTATTTGCTGGCAAAGGTCATGCTGTCATGCGGGTATTATGTGAACAGATTTCACAAATTTTTATAAAATACTACTCCCAGGTCACGTGATTTGAATTTGTACCGCTGTGCACCTCAGTTCTCCATTCGCAGAGACATACCACACACGCCAAGCGTTTCAAGGTTCGTGACAACCCTGCCCTCCCATTCAGTGTTTCATTCTACAAATAGTTGTTGAGCATCCTCCAGAATTCTGCTGGGTACACAGTAAATGCTTAATAATTACCCAGGTTAGAACTTTCACTCAACCCCATTTCAACACGTATCTAAAGATAAGGATTTCCAGATCCCAACCCAAGACCCACTCGTTCTAAGTAACACAAATGAAGAGAAAGTAATTTGAGAGAGGATTTGCTGTTTTTGCTTGTGATGTGACCTACAGAGAAACAGTCCATAGGTGTCATGCCAAAAAGAAGAAAAAAAGAGGAGAAATAAGATTTGACCTAAAAGGTCGCCAAATCCGTCCAGATAATCACACCACAGCCTTTGGAAATCAATGACCCCATCAACCCTCTTCTGTATCACGGTCCATCCACCTCCTCGGTAATCCATGTCACACATTACCTAAGACAGACCCAGAAAAGATAAAAATCATATACTATCATTTTCATTCGTTGACATAAAGCTCATGCTTCACCCTGAAGCCCAGAGAAAGCTAAGACAGTTCCACGGAGTTTCAACGCTGTTGTATGCTATTCATATATTCAAATGTAAATCTCTAGAAATAATGCTGTTTGTTTTAAGACAAACCTGCAGCTAAGCTAATGACAGCTCCCTGTGTCAGTAATCCGTTTACATACGTAAGTGTTCTATCCTCGAATTCCTCAACTCCATGGATATTTTTCAGTTGAGTGGTAGTGCTCCAATCTGATGTAGCAGCATGAGGTATCTGCAAATTCACTTTTCCTTTGAATGAAAACACTGATTTTTTAAAGTGTTCATTAAATATGCCCGTGTACCTGTCTTCAATTACTCTTTTCTCCAAAAGCCTGAAAGGCCTGTGTTCAGACTGGGCTCTGCAGACAGAACGGTGTGATCTGTGCCCCACCTCAGCCCGTGTCCCTAGCTGCAGCTCTGAATGCCCCTAAGAGGACAGCTGGAGGGACCCAGGGAACCGACATGGGGAGAAAATCCAAGCAAGCGTCCCCATCCGAAACTCCCTGCACACGGAGAAAGGCAGCCTGGAGGAAGTTAGGTAATAAACACCTCCCCATGGCTTGAGAAGGTAATTATGCATCCCACTCTTGACAAAATCAGAAGGCTTCCCTCTCCTCGTATGTTCAGGCTCATTTTTGAATCTGTAGGTGAAGCAAGTTAGGTAATTTTAAAATTACTTCCCATCTAAACCCCAATTTTTTGACATCTTGTCAATAGATGAGAAAATAATGTTAGAAATAAATAAATTTAATAACTTCAGGATGAGAAACTGGTACTTTCTACTCAGAAAAATTATGTTATTGTGTAATGAGATTATCAATAAGATGTGATAATGACATCATAAACTTTCTTACGCACAAAAGAGTGAACAGCAAAAATTATATATAAATAATTTATATGTTATTGTATATGTAATATTCTAGGTTAATAATATGACATTATATATATCCTGTCAATAACAGTAATTTCTGATAGAAATTTCTTCCAGAAATCATAGCATAGGACTACTAAAGATAGACATGAGGGTAATTTATCTTACTCAATTTAAAAATGGTTTTAATTTTAAAAAAGGTTTTCTCAATCTGTCTCACACTTTAGTGAAAGGGTTTTTGTAATTATTAATTTCTTATGTAATCACATGAAACCATCTGTCACCTTCATGTATGGGAAGGGAAATCAAAGTTTCTTTAGCAAGTTCCAAGGCAGAGCACCCCACTACTTTCTAATATCCACAAGATAATTAAAGCAAGCATGTACATGCATATTTCTGCCTACTGTAAAGATAATATAAGCTCTTACACCAAATGTATTTACTTCAAAGAGTATAAACATGAAACCTCAAATGGAAAAGTGAAAGACTCTCCAGCTGTTTTACAGGTTCGTGGTTTGGGCAAAGAATTTCAGGAAACCAAAATTTTGAAACTGGAACTTCTACCCATTTATATTAAAAATTTCAAGAAAAAAATATTAAAACAATTGAATTTTTAATATTAATTAAGTAGATTGGCTGCTTGTCCTGTTTCATATGATAAGGGAAAGCTTTACCTCAAACGGGTAACTAGATCCTTCCGGGTAGATTATATATAAACCACTCGGAGTTCTGGTAACAGAGCCAATGGTGTCTTTAATATCAGTACAATCTAACCCTAGAAAAGTAAAACCAGTTAGTTAGGATATTTTCAAGTGCACATTTAAGCCTTAATCATTTTACTGTAGAGATCTGACAGTGCTCTCTGAAATTACAATTTCCATTAACAATATGATGATTTTAACTTCTTAGAAATGAAAAATGATCTCTATTTTAGAAATCAGGAGAAGATACTCGCAAGAAATGGGATTAAGGAATTCATGTTGCAATAAACCTTTACTAATAACATCACTGTTAGTGATTAGTACTCCATACTGCTTAAATGTTCCATTTGGGATCCACATTTATGTAATATATTTTATAATTATGCATTCTCTCACCCAATAAATAATGCTCTTTCCTGAATCTAGGCTTATTTGGGGGGCATAATGTGTAAAGGAAATCTATATGAATGGGAAGGAGAAACCCAAATGAGTAAGTAGATTAACGACAGGTGACACATCCTTGACTACTGGAAACTTCAGAGACTCTAGTCGGGAAGCACCGTTACAAGAGCCAAAGGGAGAGGACGGGAAAATCACTTTCTTCACCAAAAAGAAATTATGCTTGAGGCCAGAGCCTGCTCTGCGGCCAATAGTTAGAACTGTAGCATCCTGTAATCACCTTCTCCAAAGCATCCCACTTCCCAGGGGATTGTAAGCATATTATTTGGATATGGATATTACATTTTATTCTAAGACACTTTGTGTTATCTTTTATAAATGTAATAAAATAAATGCAACCCTTACATTGTTAATTACCCAGAGAAACAAACACATGCAAGCCTTTGACTCCAGAACCAGAAGCCTATTAGAGTCCTAGCCCTACTCCTTAGCGGCTGAGAACCCTTAGCTAGGTTACTCAACCACTGTTCTTCTTCTATCGTTGTAACAATGCTGTCTACTTTATAGTGTTATTCTGGTGATTACATAGTGAGGCGTTATATAAAGCACACATATGCAGAAAATGTCTACAAAAAAATTATCTATTAAAGATTATTTGTTTCCCCCTTTTTCTCCAGAAGATAACGGGTTTGTTGCCTTTGTTCTGAATTGCTAAGAGACATTCTTCTAGAACCTTGGACGCAAGTAGATATGATAAGAGTTCACAATAAAGGACCGATCTGGGTTGGAATACACGCTTCGCTATCACCATCCAAATAAATGTGCACACATTCTTTAGATTTTTCTGGGCTGCATATTCCTCCTCTGATGATGATCATCATCACAGCAAAGCCTTATATTGTCTTACTGTGCATCAGGCACTATTTGAAGAGCTTTTCGCGCACTTGGTCATATAATCCTTGCAACAACTGTAGGAGGTAAGTGCATCATCAGTCAGCCGAGAAGGAAATTGCATGAGTTAGTGGAAGGCCAGCGGTCCGGCCTCAGCGCCCATGTTCCTAACTACACAAGGTACAATAAAATAATATAAAATAAAATAACATACGCAAGTGCCTGTCTTAAACCTGACACTTAGGAGATTCTCAGTAATTGTTTATTTCCTTCCCTTCGTAAGGAAGAAAGATCATACCCTAGGCCCTCAATCATATTTATTTACTTGGAACTCTTTGGTATTCATTCACATTTGTAAGATATGATACGGTATTTTCCTTAGAAACCCAGGCCTCTGGGAATTACTACACTGTATTTTTATACAAAAAGCTCTAAATTCCACTTTATTTCTGTCTTAAGTTTTTCTTTTCAAATTTTATGTTCCAATTTGAAATATTTGGAACATATCAAAAGTACTCCACAGGTGGAAAGAACTCTGAAACCTTCTTTTCTTCTAACTGAAGATTAATCACGAATAAAATGTAGGTCAGCCCAGAAACGACATACATAAAACTGTGCGGTTTCCAACAAATTCAGGATGTACATTTGGTACAGCATGGCCTTCAGATGCTCGAAAACCTTCCCGACTTAGGAAAGCACATTTGTCCGGGTTGAAGTCTGCCCAGGGGCAGGTAGGACTCCTCCAGTCCATTAGATAATAGCAAGCTCTATTTTATAAACAAAACCCCTAAAGGCACCAAGTTGTCCGGGAAAATCTGGAGCAATTAAAGACAAGTACGAAAAGTCCGAAATAGCAAAGTTCTCACCATGTGACTGAACCGGCCTGTGGGGAAAAGGATCCAGGTGCTTTCTGAAAACTTCTGTGGTCAGAAGGAGAACCCGGTTCATGAGCTCGTTAACCTGAACACACAGGCGCACCTTTAAGCACTTTATATTCGAACAAAACCCCTTCCCCTGAATTCTATAGCTGGCATCCCCGAGCTTCTTACAAACCCAGCTCTGCAGTATATAATAATGCCCACTGCCCCCCACCCCCGCACTGCGCCCCTCACCCCTACAGCAAGGCTGCAAAGGAGCAGCACAGACTCCCTGCAGGTGTGGCTCCCACCTGCCCCCTGGGCAGCGAGCAGCCTTGCAGGCCCCCAACCTGCCCCTTCCAGCTCCCCCTCGCACACTGTGGGGCTCCCGGTGGGCGCCACTTAGGGCCTGCGTCTTTCAGGCAGTTGTCCCCATACACCCACCACCTCCCCAGCACCAGCTCCAAGCAGCTTTGTGTCCGCCTGAGGCTTGCTATGATGCCCCTAACAGAGCAGGCCCTAAACACACGCCTGGACGTGACTGCACTGCAAAATGAAATAGCCGTACCTCCAACCATATCGATGAATATGAGCAGTAACAACGCCAGAGAACAGATCCATACCTGATTGGATAAATAATCCAAGGAAGTTTGTTGCTCGTCCATCATATTTCTTAGCAGCTTTTTGGTACTTCGGGTGTAGGAAACAATAGAATTTTGCAAATTTCCTTAAATCGTAATAAAAAGTGTTGGCTAAGTATTAGATTGTTAGAGAAAATAGAGTGAAAAATCATGAATTTTACATGATTTTGGATAAATATGTAGACACAATAATATCTCAATCTATCTAAATACTCCAGTTAGTATAATTTTTGTTTAACCAAGAAAATAACTGTCTTAACACTTCTTAATGAAACTATGCTTTCCAACAGTTTAGATGACCCCCAAATAATTTAATCTCATGTAACAGAGACACAACATTCGGAATATTAATTCTGACTTCATAAGATGAGAGATACAAAAGCAGGAGGTCCAGAAGTCCTCAATTCTTACCACATAAGGAAGTAAAAGGCAATAATCCATATCATGCAAGTTAATTTTCAAAATAAATGTTTCTCTTAGTTTGTTCTATTACTGCTGTATATTTTTATATAAGCAAATAGCAAACACACATATATACACAATAAGTCTTAGTCAAAGTTTCGGTTGGTTGGTTTCTGATTGAACTTTTACTACATGTTTTTCTTTGAAAAAGTTTTTTTTTATTTTAAAGCAATTGTATTCTTAGAAGGGTTGCCAGAGCAATACAGATAACCCAAATCGTCGGAGAGCAGGCTTCCGTGGTGTCCCTGGATGTTTCAGTCTGTACTTCTTATGCCCGAGACATTCTCTACGACACAACCCTCAAAATCAGGAACTAATCATACACTATGTTGTATTTCCCAGACCAGTTATAGTGATGATGTCCTTTATAACGAAAGCATCTACATAGTATTGCACACAGTATTCTTCAAAAGATTATTTCTAATTTTCACTCTCACGGCAGAATCACATTAATAATCCTTGATGTCTGAAAACCGACCCCACCCAGCTTCATCCCTCTTTTTCACTTTCAGTCTCTCGCTTTCTGTTAGATTCTTCCTGGATTTAGACGTCTGTCTTAAGGGACAGTACCCACGGGGCACTCACCAGCTTGAGAAACCAGAGGTGCTCATGTTGCACATAGAATTAAGCACATAATTTGTCCTGGGATGTCCACCCTGTAAGAGCTAGACTAGAGCATCACCCCCTCCCTCTCCGATCCCCCTTCTTTATCTTGCCCACCATGTGCATGTAATAGACCATGAAAATTCCCGCACTGTTACTGAATAGTTTTAAACAAAAATCAAGACTTAAACATTTGTTTTTATGCTTTGCTACATAAATTGGTTATGAATTTGTATTACACTTGTTGTGGCAGCTATTCAGTATTAATGGACTCCCCCCTCAAAACTAAGGTGCAATTTCTAGTGGCTCAGAGGGAAGATCAAAAATAGCCGTTGGTGGATTGATAAAATACAGCTCTCAGAGCCCTCTGCCCTCTGTGGGCAGCAGATGCCACAGGGCTGTGTATAAGAAGGATTCATTCATTCACTCACCAAATATTTACTAAGCACCTACCATGTGCCAAACACAGAAAACTTCTGGCCTAGGATGATCAAGATACATATAAAATGACCCAAACACATCAAGGAGGGCATGTGATGTGATGAGCACTGGGTGTTACTTGCAACTGATGAATTATTGAACACTACATCTGAAACTAATGATGCTAATTGAATTTAAATTTTTAAAAAATGACCCAAACAAAGCTAAGGCCTATTTCCTTCTGTGTATACCCTAGAAATAATAAATCATACACCCTTATAATTGTGGTCATTTTTAATACTTACTACACATAAAATGTTTTTCTTCTCGTGTAATTTTAATTTTACCATCACATGACTCCTCACAGTCTTCCTTATAAACAGTATCATTACTTTTACTCTCATCTTTTGCATTAGATACGTCTTCTACAACATTAACTGCTGGAGAATCCTTTACATTAAAAAATAGAAATAAGAAAACAATATATGAAGTATGTTCTATACATAATACATAATAAATAAGAAGAGTGCATGGAAAAGATGAAATTTCAGGACGTACACAAGGATGATCATTAGAAAGAAAAAAAAAACAATGAACTGGTTAGTTAAACTTCCACAAGTAAACCTTATGGGTAAGTTTTAGGTAAGAATAAAAAGTATATGTTAATTCAATATTTTTGCTCTGCCTTCTTCTTCTCCAATTCCTAAGGGATATATTTAGGGTCTACTTTCCATTACATGGCTCCGTGGCCTTGACCTTGAACTTTGGCCCATTCGGTGTCTGATCCAGCGCCCAGCCTTCCCTCCTCCAAGCATCTATCTGGCAGTCTGAAGTTCCTTGACCAGGACTAGGAAGGTTCCCTGAGATATCTACACTTCTATGCCAAATGGGCTTTCTGCCAGCAACCTATTAGGAATTGGGGGCGGGAGGGCGGAGGTATGTGTGGAAGGCTTGTTGCTTTTGTAGAAACTAAGCTATTTACAGATTTGAAAGGTCAAGTACTCATTGGTTTGAAAGATATCAGTGACAGTAGTAAAAAAGCACGGAATTTTGCAAAATCAACAACAGATGTCATCTTGGAAAGCCAACTACAGCTGCCGTTCCAAATGTATTGATTTCTGTTGGTAAATACTGTTTTCCGATATGAAAACATTCTTTGGTAGAAGTCACATAGATTTAAATAAAATGTTATTAAAAGAAAATAGTAACAAGCTTTACCTCCCTTTGACCTGGATATTAAGAGAAAGGTAAAGAGCTAATCATATTATAAAAGATACTTGCCCCCAAAAGACCCTGGCATTTTGTTACATTGACCTATTTTTAACTTCTTGCTCTTTCCCCTCTCCTCCTGTAATAATTGGCATACTGATGTTTTCAAACACCTAGGTGACAACCATATTTTTTCAGCTCTAAATAAATAAAGTTTTTAAATTTTTAGTATTTTAGAGAATTGTATTATTAATATTTGTGTGGCTCTCCTAAAATTTATTCTTTATTCAACCTTAGAACTTTGAATTTGTATTGATACCATGGTAAATACATTGTAAAATATTTTAAAATTATAAACCAATATTTGAATATGTACAGATTCAAATCCCCATCTACTTAGAGTACTGCATATACTTTATTAGCTGTCACACTGACATTGTTTTAAATAAAAGTTTCTAATTTCCTAGGTAACCACTCACAAGACTGTATTTGAAATATAAACACTTATAGAATACTCATTTTTTTAAACAGCAAAGTGAATTTTTTCTTATTATCTATCAGATATTTCATTATCAAAGTTAACCCGAAAGTTGCTGGCTAGTTTTTAACCTAGGCCTGTAATTTCTTTAAAATTTTTTTCATTAGAAATGTGTTAAGTGACAATCCTCAATTTATGGTTTCCTAAGTTTAAAAATAATATCATTTAAGCAGAGTCTCAGCATTCTAAATAAACACTTTAATCTTTCCATGATTACATTGGGTACTACAATTAATCTTTTCAAACTTTTAATATGTATCTTGAAAACAATATACCCATACTTCCTAGCTAAAATAATATTGCTGAAATTCTTACCTTAGAATGATGTACACAGTTACCTTGTATAACTTCTCCACAAATAAAAATAAATGTATTTAAGAATAAAAGTGAAGCTTGAGGAAGATACATTATATTCTTCTTGGAGAAATGAAAAACTTCTTCAAATATCAGTCAGCTCTCTGTTGAAAGAACTGCAGTGCATAGAGTCTTCAGTTGAAAGCTTCTGGAAGGTGTTCAACAAAAACAGAAGCCAATACTTACTGGTTTCCATGCCCTCGTTTGAAACAACACCCTTCATATGAAAAACAAGGTAGCCCATAGAGATCCTGTCATTTTTAAGTTATACAAACCTTTTTTTATGGCTATACGCCTGCTGTTAGAATATAGGCAATAGCTAGATAAATAAGTAAATAGATAAAGCATGAATTTATAAGCCCACCTAATGTTTATGAGTTGGATTTTTGGGGACCTTGGAAAAAACACCTTTGATAAAATATCCCTCAATAATTGTAAACCAGTTTGCATAAAAATAGTAAGGAAGTAGACATGAATGATGGAGTAGAAAGAAGGTTATATTAAAATTGTTTTTACAAAACGCTAAGCAGAAATCTAATCAATGTGGATATCCAGGACAGCTAATTCAGTAAAAAGTAAGCTTCCCCCTGAATTTAGCTTTCAGGGATGGTCATATTAATCACATAAATGCCAAATTTCTAGGACTCTGATTTGTATGTAACATCTATGTTACTAAAACTTCAAAAATTCTGAATGTCAGGGAACTATTATTACTGAAAATTACCACTCTCTAAGAGCTGATAGATCAATGTCTATAATGAGTCTCCAAATAATCCCTTACACACTTCCTTCTCTTCATTATATAAACATGCCTAAATATTCACTATACTAAAATTAAATAAAATAGAAGGATCCAAACCTTTCCTGAGTCTTGCTTCCTGTTCCAGGTATTACGTTCTCCACTCCCTTTTCCCAGCCCGAGAACTACCATAGTGTTTCTGGGGCTAATCATGCTGACTGGGGCACAGTAGGCACTCAAATGCTGATTAATGAATTAATACTTTCAAACAATTAAGTATTCTCTGACTGTGCTTCCTCACCGTCCACTATTAAACCCAAACACTCTTCTCTTACTCTCGAGCCTCTCCAGCAGGCAGCTTGAGGCGGCTGCTGGCACTGGCTCTGAGACCAACTCGAATCTTGATTCCACCCCGCCTTCGCTCTGGAATCTTGAGCAAAGTTATCTAGTATCACTATAGCTTAACTACTTCCTCTGTAGAATGAGGATTATGCTGTGGATTCAATGATTTAATATACATAAGCACTCAGCACAGTGCCTCAGAGAAAGCAGGCACTCAGATGTTAGGGGTCACTATTATTACTCTTATTTGACTTGATCTATAATGCAGTCTAACATCGCTGACATTATTGATGACCCTTATAATCTGTATTAAGAGTAGATTAGCACTTATCTTTAATTTCTGGTTGAAGTCTTAGAAAACTTAATGAATATGGCAGAACTTCAGTAATTTTAAATCAGCCAGATGTTAAAATTCTTTGTTCTTTCATAGCTTTCCCAGAAACAAATCCAGGAAATTCTTACTGGAGCAAGAAAATACTTCAGCAGAAGATGGAAAAAAAATAGCCTCAGCCAAGAAGAAAGTGAAAGCTCAGGAAATTATCCCTCACAGGCTGCTTTGCATAACTCACAAGGTTATTACAGTACTCAAATTAGATATGTGGACATGCTTTGTAACCATAAAGGGGTTATTATTAGTTTCTTTTGTAAACAGAACACCATTAACAGTTTATGAGGTATGTTAATGAAGTTGGGTGTCTACTAGGCATCTCCTCCTTAGATCATGTCCGAAGCCCAAATCTTATTCCTTCCACCTTCAACCTGTTCCTCCCCATTTTAGTAAATGGCAATACTTGTCATCCAATTGGTCCAGCCCCAAATCATAGAGTCACATTTGATTCTTTTTTCACTCACTTGAAACACAACCATTTTACCCACTTGCCCCAGCCATTCACCAATACCTCTTACTGGCTCAAGGTTTAAAATTCTGAACACTTCTGGGGCACCTGGGTGGCTCGGTTGGTTAAGCGACTGCCTTTGGCTCAGACCATGATTCCAGGGTCCTGGGATGGAGTCCCGCATAGGCTCCTGGCTCAGTGGGGGCCCTGCTTCTCCCTCTGCCCCTACCCCACTTATGCTCTCTTTCTCTCTCTCAAATAAAAATAAAATCTTTAAAAATAAATAAAATTCTGAACATTTCTTACCACCTCAATTACCACCATCCTAGTCCCAGCTTCCATAATCTCTCACCTAACCTACTATAACAACATTCAAACTAGCCTCATCGTGTCTAGTCTTATCAACTATAGTCTAAGCTTCCCTACCTCAGCTAGAGTGATTCTTTCTAAAGGTTAACTTAGATCATACTATGCTCTGGCTCGAAACACTCCAACAGCTTCCTCTTCATTTGAGGTTGGATTTTACATCGATTTCTTGAAAACTGTATCAGTCCCTGCTAAATCTGAGGTACATCCCCAAAGCATTTCTCCAATCTTGTGTATTAGCACACTTCCCTCCCTCACCCTGCTCTAGTCACAGTGTCTTCTTGCTGGTCTACGAACACATCAAATATAGTTCTGCCCTCAGAGCCTTTTGTACTTACAGCACCCTCTGCCTATAATATTCTTCATCCAACTATCTGAACGGCAACCTCCTTTCTTCATTTAGACTCTGCCCTAATTTCCCTTAATCAGGGGCTTTCTCTAAGCACCATATCTAAAATAGAACTATATCAGTCTCTACCCCCCTACACTACTCCATTTTTCCTCATAGTGCTTTTCACTACCTAATATATTCTGGTGGGGAAGAAAAATAAATACAAACTTCATGAGCATAGGGTCTTTGAAGTTTTGTTCACTATTGTATCCCCAGCAGCTAGAAAGTCTTTGGCATATACTAGGTGCTCAATATACATTTCCTTAATAAAAGAATGAATTATATATATTAAAAGAATATATAAAATATTTGTAAAATAAAAATATTATATAACATGTATATAATATGTTATACTGTGGTTTTAAAGTGCAAAAGAATTAAGCATTATATTTAATACAGATGTCTCTTCTGACAAAATACAGAGACTTTAGTGTAATATTCTTTTTTGTTGCTTGAATCATACTTGACTTTCCTGTCAAGAGAAAAAGTTATAAATTTTGCCTCAAATTATCTATTATCCAAATATCTAATCTTAAAGCCTCTTTTTTTTTGAACCTGGGACTATACAACTTCAATAAAGGTGGAAACCTGATTAATATTTTGAAGAAATAATTTAAAGGTTTAAAAAAAACAGATCCTGTGATTTAGAAAAAGTAACAGCACTGTGCTTAAAATTTCTTTTCTTCTTGGTCATCATTGCAAAGCAACATTTGAATGAAGAATGATTAATATGAATAAGCATTTCTAGGCACTTGAGAAACCAAGCCACGCTTCCTAATGCTAATAGTCCATGCAAAGCAAGAAGGTGCCTAGGAATTTCAAAATGCCAAACTAATAAGATAGCAAAAGTTAGATTTTGAGGAAGTCTAAGCATGCCTAAATACTCCCAACAGCAACTACAATCTTCTCACTTTGCACAGCCTGCTTTTCTTACTCTCTTTCAAATAGGCCCCAGAGAAACAGACTTTTGATGATAGCAATGGGAACAGAATCAAGGTCAACACTGTGGCTAGGCCCATCTAAAACTTGCCAAGATAGCTAATGGTCCATTTAGCCTTTCTTTGCCAAAATTATATATTCTATCTTCTTGGCATTGTCCTGAAGGAAACTTATGTGCTTTGCGTGTTAAATCAAAACTGGATGGGGCGCCTGGGTGGCTCAGTCGTTGGGCGTCTGCCTTCGGCTCGGGTCATGATCTCCGGGTCCTGGGATGGAGCTCCGCATCCGGCTCCCTGCTCAGTGGTGAGTCTGCTTCTCCCTCTCCCTCCACCTCTCCCCACTGCTCCTACTCTCTCTCTCTCTGTATCTCTCTGTCTCAAATGAATAAATAAAAAAAAAAATTCTAAAACAAAAAATTCTAAAAAAAAAAAACTGGATTTGCTGTGGCACTTTAAAATCTCAGTCACCAGATGACATTTCAATTTGGATCACTGCATCCAACTTTGCAAAAACTGTTTTAAATAGTTTCAATTGGAAAAGTTTATTTGAACTCCAAAAATGAACAAATTAATTCACAAAGGCAGAGACATTTCAATGCTGGGTGAGTGATTTTTATTTGGTCTGTACATTCTGCTTCCAATCTGGGAGTTTTTACACACACACACAAACCCTGGCTGAAACACAGTCGGAATCTATATGTACTTTTTTACTGAGCTCCAACAAAAATTTCCAGCCTTTTTTTCAAAGTTTCACTTGCAAAGCCATTACATCAACGGCTCAGAAATCCATTCAGGTTCGCACACCTCCTGCAGCAATCTGAGCATGGTGATGTGTTTGGGCATACTCTCCCGGGAGATCTGAAATTAAATCTGGACTTCTCTCCAGGCCCCCGACGCGGCGAGGGCTGTCGCCAGAATGGGGCAGCAGGGCAGGCACCATCGGGAGTTGTTGAAAGGCAGACCTTCTCAGCAGGGAGCGGGCGAGGAAGAGCCTGCAGAGGGACTGGCCAGCATCCTGGGGCGGTGAGACAATGCAGGCGAAGGGAAATTTCCACCTCATCAAGCTGGGGGAAAGGGACTGCGGCCCCCAACACTTCCAGCTCGAACCCCACAAGATTCGGGGGTTCCATTGGGTGGTCCCAATCCCCACCGTCCCACCCTGAATGATCCCGTGGCCACCCTCCCATCCCTCAACGCCCCCAGGACACGACCCTCAGGACCGCGCACGGAAGACCGTGCCAGGCGCTCACACGCCACGCAGCTCGGGGCTGCTGCGCAGACTCGCTTCCCGGGAGGCCGGGACCCTCACGCCGCCTATTGGCTGCCCGGCGCGTCGCCCCGCCCCGCCCCGCCCCGGCGCCCTGGTTTCCGTCGCCAAGGACGCGGCGTCCGTCGGTTGCCAAGATGGCGGCGGCGTCGGCGGGGCCGCTACCGCCCCCTCCGCCAGGGCCAGGCAAGGTCGCCGCCGCAGCCGCCACCGCCACCATCGCTGCTGCAGGGGAACCGGGGCTGCCGTGGCCACCCCTTCCGCGCCCGTGACGCGAGGCCTGAGGGACGGAGTGGAGGGAGGAAGAGGAGGAGGCCGGGGCTGCCATGAGGGAGGCGACAGCGGCGGGCGGGGAGGCGGCGCTGAGGTGAAGGATGCTGGCCTGGAGGCCTGGAGCCCGGAGCGCGGTGTCGGGACGGGGCCCCGAGGTGTCGGACGCCCGCGACGGAGCCCCCCGCAGCCCCCGCTTGGGCCGCGGGCGCTGCCGGCCTGTCGCCGACCTGTATCCTTCCCGGGGGTGGTGGCCGGGGTGGCGGCGTGGGCGGCGGGCCCCTCGCCCCTGGGAGCCCGCGGACGTGGGGCGGGCTGGGCGCGGGGGTACGCCCCGGCTGTGGGGCGGTGGGGTGGTGGGCTCCCCGGTCCTGCGCCCGCACCCCCGCTCCATCTCGGCCGGGTCCCTGAGCGCCCGTCCCCGCCGCACCCCGCCGTCCGGGTCCGTGAGCCCTGTGCCCCCCAACCTCGTCGTCTGGGTCCGTGAGCCCCGTTCCCCCCACAGTCGTCCGGGGCCGTGAGCTTTGGGCCCCCATCCCCCCCCCCGCCGTCCGGGGCCGTGAGCCCCATCCCCCCACAGTCGTCCGGGGCCGTGAGCCCC
>NC_138379.1:94853634-94870284 GCF_054177405.1 Leptonychotes weddellii | reverse complement strand
TGAAAAACAAACTGAGGGTTCTAGAGGGGAGGGGGGTGGGAGGATGGGTTGGCCTGGTGGTGGGTATTGAGGAGGGCACGTTCTGCATGGAGCACTGGGTGTTGTGCACGAACAATGAATCATGGAACACTTCATCTAGAACTAATGATGTAATGTATGGGGATTAACATAAGAATAAAAAAAAATTAAAATTAAAAAATCATTATCCTTAGTATGAGGCTGTGATTATATTTATCAGATAGCACTGACATTCATCCACTGGAGATATAAGCCATTGTCCTTAACTTTGTGCTATTACTAGAGATATGAAAATCCATCTGGAGAAAAATTTAGAAGAAGAGCGTCAGATATTACTGCAGCAACAAAAAATATGTCGAAATCGAGCACGTAAATATTTTGTGGAATCAAACCGGAGAAAAAAGTAAGTAATTGTATTTTCTTCAAAAGTGTAGAAATTCAAAGTCATTATAAATTAATAGTTTCTCTACTTTGTAGCATTTTATGAACTATGAACCTAAGTCATGACATTGCTTTATCTGTAAAACACTGATCAAGATTTGTGTGCCTTCATAAATTTTCTTACTGTTTTTCTGCCTAAAGCACAAAGGTGGTGGTGTACTCATTCCACTGAGTGGGACCATAGCAGTCTTTTCTTGTCATAGAACTTCTTATCACAGTGTCATAGGATGGCTGCAAAATGTGCTATCTTCTTTGTTTTCTGTATCCTTTTAGGGTAAATTAAAAGATTACTAATTAGTGTTTAGTCTCTAATGGAATATAATTTGATTTTAATTTACTGTTCACTTCTATATAATTTTTCTATATAGCTATGCTCATTCATCCAATCAGAAAATGGGGGAAAATATAAATAATGGTGGAAATATGATGCAAAGAATATTATAAGTGACTACCATGAAAAAAAGAAAGCATTCTAAGCTGGAAGCCCAATAAAATAACAGTATGAACCGTCCAGTCACTGCTTAACATTTTTCAAGCTTTCTTTGAATGATTAGATTTTGTTTTTTATACAGATTGTTAATAATGTTTTTGCTACCTTGTCTGTATTTCGTCAATACATCAATAGCAAATCCCTAGAGTGTATTAACGACATCATTGAGCATGTGTTGCAAATCCCATTTGGGGAATACAGAATTGTTTACCTGTAACTTTTTTCTGGCATCATATTTCTCTTTAGATTAACTCTTTCATTGTCTGGTGTAGTTGACGTTACTTAATGAAGCTTGTTTTTGTTTTGTATTTGTGTCTTACTGTTTTTCTCCTACCTCTTGTCTCTGGGGGCATATAAAAGGCACACGACAGGTGTTCAATAAAGATGCACAGTCATACGTTGACTCAGTCATGGGTTCTGGAGTCAGAGATCTAGGCTTAAGTCCCCATTCCATGAGTTAGAGCAACTTAATCTCTTTGAGCCTCAGTTTCTCAGTTATGATTGGAATTAATAACATCTGTTTCAAGGAATTGTTATGTAGAGCAAAAAGGTAATATTAGGAATAGTTGAAAACGTGGAAAATATTTATCACACTGTCTGACCGATAGTGCTTCTTCCTTATTTAGTTTATTTTGTTGATTAGTAATTAGTATTTGTCAATTGTATGTTTTCTAATAACTGAATTACTTTGTAAAAGTGCCTTCCTGTCTTCTCTCATCAAACACTTTTCTCATTAAAAAAACAGAATTCTGGGATGCCTGGGTGGCTCGGTCGGTTAAGCATCTGCCTTTGGCTCAGGTCATGATCCTGGGGTCTTGGAATGGAGCCTCACATCCGAGCTCCTGCCTGCCACTCCCTCTGCTTGTGCTCTCTCTTTCAAAAAAATAAATAAAATCTTTTTAAAAAACAAACAAACAAACAAACAAATCCCTGGAATTCTGATGTAGAAAGAAGAGAAATTTTGCTTTAAAATTCTAAGAGGCAGAACATTTTCCAATATAATTTATATTTTTCTGTTACCCTACAGTGCTGTGTAAAGACACGTAAAAATTTCTTTTTAAATGCTAATCATTTTACTTTTTAAATGGGGACCAAATTATTTGTGCACTTCTGAATTTCAAAATATGTCTATCATCATGGCTTTTTTGGCCTTGCCATTATCTATTTATGTTTTACATCATCTAAGTTTATGCTGTCTATTCACATTATGGTCACACAGTTTTTCTTAAAAAAACTATTTTTCTTACAAGCAGAGATGTTGTCCTTCCACTCTTAGTGAGTTACATTTTGACATTAACAGTGCTGTGTCCCCTATAGTTTTCAAAGGAGAATGTTCACAGCATCAAGTTCTCTGTATTTATTGCCATCAGTTGCTTAAAATCGCACACATTTCTTTTTAAAGATCTTATTTATTCATTTGAGACACAGAGATACAGAGAGAGAGCACGAGCAGGGGGAGAGGCAGAGGGAGAGGGAGAAGCAGACTCCCCGCTGAGCCAGGAGCCCGATGCGGGGCTCGATCCCAGGACTCTGGGATCATGACCTGAGCCGAAGGCAGATGCTTAAGCATCTGAGCCACCCAGGCGCCCCCAAATCACACACATTTTAATTTTCTTTTTTTAAAGATTTTATTTATTTTTTAGAGAGCGAGAGAGAAACAGCATGAGAGGGGCAAGGGTCAGAGGGAGAAGCAGGCTCCCCAATGAGCCGGGAGCCCGATGTGGGACTCGATCCCAGGACCCTGGGATCATGACCTGAGCCGAAGGTAGACGCTTAACCATCTGAGCCACCCAGGCGCCCACATTTTAATTTTCTTGTTATTTACTACTGCTTGGCTTTTCTATTTGCCAGTATTTTTCTTATATGTTTTTATTACATTCTCAAGTTTTCCATTCTCTCAGTATCTGTAGAATGGAATCCCCTTTATTTTACTCCCAGGACCTCTACCTTCACCCCTACCTTCAGTAGATACTGCCCCAGTATGTACTGGTTATCTTTAGGCCTAATGCATAACTGGCATTCTGGGGCTTCCCTTTATTGCTCTTGCCTCCCATAGCATCACTTTTGTTTGGTTTTACAACATTATTAGTTCACTGGAGCACATCCTCACAAAGTTCTCCAATATGCTGCTATGTAGACCAAAGCACCAAATGATCTAAAGATACACATACACCTAAAGAAATTAACTATTTCCTACCTTTTTTTAATTTTCAATTTTGGAACTATCTTTGGTCAGTAACTGAACAGGCATTTATTTACTGAACGAGCATAACTGGTTGAGTACTGATAATTAAACATTGTGTCAGGAGAAAAAAAATTTTGTTATTAAACTCTAGAAATGGCAATCTGATTTAGTGTGACTTCATAAGGAAAAGAAATTGAAGTAGATTTTAAGAAGTGTGCAAAAGGAACCTCAGTTTTTTTAAAGTTTAATTTTGTTTCTTCAATTGTTTTTTTTTTTTTTAGATTTCAGATATGAGTGAAGTCATGTGGCATTTGTTTTTCTCCTTCTGGTTCATTTCACTTAGCATAATACTCTTAAGTTTCATCCATATTGTCAGCAGTGGCAAGATTTCAGTATATTTTATGGCTGAGTAGTATTCCAATGTATCAATATATCTTCTTTATTCATTCATCTATCAATAGGCACTCAATATCTTGACTATTGTAATTAATGCTACAATGAACATAAGAATGTATATATTTTTTTAATTACTCTTTTTATGTTATTCAGATAAATACCCAGAAATGGAATAGTTGGGTCATATGGTAGTTCTATTCTTCATATATTGAGGAATCTCCATATGGGTTTCCATAGTGTTTGCACCAATTTACAGTCTCATCAACAGTGGGTAAGGTTCCCGTTTCTCCATATCCTCTCCAACACCTGTGATTTCTTATCTTTTTGATAATAGCCATTCTGTTAGGTGATTTCTTATAGGGGTTTTGATTGAATTTCTCTAATAATTAATGGTGTTGAGCATCTTATTCATATGCCTGTTGGCCATCTGTATGTCTTCTTTGGAAAAATTTTTATTCAGATCCTCTGCCCATTTTTAACCAGGTTGTTCATTTTCTTGTTCTTGAGTTGCATGAATTCTTTATATATTTTAGATGTTAACCCCTTATTGAATATATGGTTTGAGATTCAGGTATATGGTGTGCAGTTGAGCAGGCTGCCTTTTCATTTTGTTGATGGTTTCCTTTGCTGTGCAGAAGCATTTTAGTTTCATGTAGTCCCATTTGTTGATTTTTGCTTTTTGTTGTTGTTCCCTTTGCTTTTGTTCCCTTAGCTTTCAAAAAAACAATAGCTGTGACTAACATCAAGGAACTTACTGCCTATGTTTTCTTCTAGGAGTTGTATGGCTTTAGGTCTTACATTCAAGTCTTTAATCCATTTTAAGTTAATTTCTGTGTATAGTGTAAGACAGTGGTCTAATTTCATTCTTTTGCATGAGATTGTTCCGTTTCCTCAACACCATTAATTGAAGAGACCGTCCTTTCTCCATTGTTCTTGGCTTCTTTGTCCGAGATTAATTATCTGTATATGTGTAGGTTTATTTCTGGGTTCTCAATCTGGTTCCATTAATCTGTATGTCTGTTTTTATACCAATAACATACTGTTTTGATTACTATAGGTTTGTAGTATAGTTTGATATCAGGGAGTGTGATACCTCCAGCTCTGTTCTTTCTCAAGATTGTTTTGACTATTTGAGATCTTTTGTGGTTCCATACAAATTTTAGAATGATTCTGGTTCTATAAAGTATGCCATTGGTATTTGGATAGGGATTGCATTGAATCTGTAGATTGCTTTATGTGGTATGGACATTCTCACAATATTAATTTTTCTAATCTGTGAGCATAGAATACCTTTCCATTTATTTGCATCTTCAATTTCTTTCACCAGTGTCTTATAGTTTTCAGTATAGAGGGCTTTCATCCCCTTGATTACATTTATTGCCAGATATCTTATTCTTTTTGATGCAGTTGTAAATAGGATTGTTTTCTTGATTTATCTTTCTGATGCATCATTATTAGTGTATAGAAATGCAATGGATTTCTGTATATTGATTTTGTATCCTGCAACTTTATTGAATTTATTTATTCTAATGGTTTTTTTGGTGGATTCTTTAGGGTTTTCTGTATATAGTATCCTGTCATCTGGCAATAGTGACAGTTTTGTTTCTATCTTTCTGATTCGAATGCCTTTTTTCCCCCTTGCCTAATAGCCATGGCCTGGACTTCCAGTACTCTGTTGAATACTAGTGCCAAGAGTGAGCATCAAGATTGAGCATCCATATCTTGTTCCTGTTCTTAGAGGATCACCATTATGATGTTAGTGGTGGGATTGTCCTATATGGCTTTTATTATTATGTTTAGATACATTCCCTCTTTACCCACTTTGTTGAGAGTTTTTATCATAAATAGATGTTGAATTTTGTCAAATGCTTTTTCTGCATCTATTGAGATAATCATATAATTTTTATCTTTCATTTTGTTAATGTAATGAATCAGTTTAATTGATTTGCAGATGTTGAACCATCCTTGCATCCCTGGAATACATCCCATTTGATCCTGGTATATGATCCTTTTAATGTATTGTTGGATTTGGTTTGCTAAAATTTGTTGATGATTTTTGCATCTATGTTCATCAAGGATATTCTCCTGTAGTTTCCCTTTTTTGTGATATCCTTGTCTGGTTTGGTATCAGGGCAATGCTGGCCTTGTAGAATTGTTTGGGCTTTCCTTCCTCTTCAATTTTTTTGGAAGAGTTTGAGAAGTATACGTAATAAATCTTTGAATATTTGGTAGAATATGCCAGTGAAGCCTTCTGGTCCTGGACTTTTGTTTTTGGGGGAGATTTTCAATTACTGATTCATTCTCCTTGCTAATAATTGGTCTGTTCTAATTTTCTATTTCTTTATGATTCAGTCTTGGAAGATTGTATGTTCCTAGGAATGTATCCATATCTTCTAGATTTTCCAATTTGTTGAAGTATAATTGCTCCTAGTAATCTGGTATGATCCTTCATATATCTGTAATGTCACTTGCAATTTCTCCTCTTTCATTTCTAATTGTATTTATTTGAGTCCTCACTCCCTTCTCTTCTTGGTTAGTCTAGCTAAGAGTTTGCTGATTTTGTTTATCTTTTCAAAGAGCCAGCTGTTAGTTTTATTGATCTTTTCTATTGTCCTTTTAGTCTCTATGCATTTCTTTCTGCTCTGAACTTTATTATTTTCCTCCTTCTACTAGTTTGGGACTTTGTTCTTCTTTTTCTAGTTCCTTTAGGTATAAAGTTAGATTGTTTGACATTTTTCTTGTTTTTTGAGGTAGACCTGTCTTGCTATGAACTTCCCTCTTAGAATAGCTTTTGCTGTATATAGATTTTGGTATGTCATATTTCTGTTTTCATTTCTCTCTAAGGGCTTTTTTTTTTAATTTCTTTGATTTCTTCTATTACCCAGTAGTTGCTCAGTAACATGCTGTTTAATCTCCACATATTTATAGTTTTCCCATTTGTCTTCTTGTAATTAACTTCTAGTTTTATACAATTATGGTTGGAAAAGATGCTTGATATGCTTTTAATCTTATTGACTTTATTGAGACTTGTTTTGTAGCCCAAGATGTGATCTGTTCTAGAGAATGTTTTCTGTGCCCTTGAGAAGAATGTGTATTCTGCTGCTTTTGGATGGAATGTTCTGTGTATATTAAGTCCATGTCATCAAATGTGTTTTTGAAGACTGATGTTTCCTTATTGATTTTTTTTGTATGAATGATCTATCCATTAATGAAACTTGGGTATTGAAGTTTCCTACTATTAGTGTATTGTTCTCAATTTCTCTCTTTAGCTCTGTTAATATTTGCTTTATATATTTTGGTACTTCTATATTGGGTATGTATATATTTATAAATGTTATATTTTCTTGCTGGATTAACCCCTTTATCATTATTGCAATGACCTCTTTGCCTCAAGTTACAATCTTTGTTTTAAAGTCTATTTTGTCTGATAATGAGTATAGTTACTCCAGTTTTCTTTTCATTTTCATTTGCATGGAATGTCTTTTTCCATCCCTTTACTTTTCAGTCCCTGTGTGCTTATTTCTGAAGCCAGTCTCTCGTAGGCAGCATGTAGATAGGTCTTGGTTTTTTGTTTTGTTTTTTTTATTTATTCAGTTACTCTATCTTTTGATTGGTGAATTTAGGCCATTTACATTTAAAATAATTATTGATAAATGTACACTTATTGCCATTTTGTTAATTGTTTTATGGCTATTTCTGTTGTTCCTCTTTGTTCCTTTCTTCTCTTTTCTCATTTTTCGTGCTTTGGCTTTCTGTAGTGTCATATTTAGATTCTTTTCTTATTTTTTTTTGTATTTACTATAAGTTTTTTCCTTGTGACTACTGTGGGAGTCACATAAAATATCCTATGTAAATAGCTGTCTATTTTAAGTTGATAACAACTTAATTTTAAATACATTCCAAAGCTTTACCTTTTTGTAACCCCCCCCCATGTTTTATATTTTTTTTAAAAGATTTTATTTATTTATTCATGAGAGATAGAGAGAGAGAGGCAGAGGCAGAGGGAGAAGCAGGCTCCCCGCGGAGCAGGGAGCCCGATGCGGGACTCAATCCCAGGACCCTGGGATCATGACCTGAGCTGAAGGCAGACGCTTAACTGACTGAGCCACCCAGGCGTCCCTATATTTTTGATGACATATTTTACATCTTTTTATCTTGTTTCCCTTAACTAATTATTGTACTTTTAATTAATTTTACTACTTTTGTCTTTTAACCTTCATGCTGGCTTTATAAGTGATTGATCTACTACCTTTGTTATATATTTGCCTTTTCCAGTGAGGTTTTTACTTTTCTTTGTTTTCTTATTAGTGCCGTTTCTTTTCAGCTTAAAGAAATCTCTCTAACATTTCTTATAGGGTTGGTTTAGTAGTGATGAACTCCTTTTATTCTAAATCTGTCCTTCAAGTCTGAGTGATAACTTTGTTGTGTAGAGAATTCTCAAGTGAAAGGTGTTGTTGTTGTTGTTGTTGTTGTTGTTTTGTTTTTTAGCACCTTCAATTTATGTCATGGCACTCCCTTCTGGCCTATAACATTTCTGCTGAAAGACCTGCTGAGAGTTTATGGGGTTTCCCTTGTAATAACAAATTGTTTTTCCCTCACTGCCTTTAGATTCTCTCTTTATCCTTAACTTTTACCATTTTAATTATAATATTTCTTGTATGGATTTCTTTGTGTTCATCTTATCTGGAACTCTCTGGGCTTCCTGGGCCTGGGTGTCTGATTCCTTCCCCAGGTTGAGGAATTTTTCAGCCATTATTTCTCAGATAATTTTTCTGGCTCTTTTTGTATGTTGTTGTCTTCTAGGCTCCCTATAATATGAATGTTATTCTGCGTGCTCTTGTCCCAAAGGTCCCTTATGGTGTCTTCACTGTTCTTTTTTTTTTTTTTTAAGATTTTATTTATTTATTTGACAGAGAGAGACACAGCGAGAGAGGGAACACAAGCAGGGGGAGTGGGAGAGGGAGAGGCAGGCCTCCCATGGAGCAGGGAGCCCGACCCAGGACCCTGGGATCATGACCTGAGCCGAAGGCAGACGCTTAACTGACTGAGCCACCCAGGTGCCCCATCTTCACTGTTCTTAATCCATGTTTACTTTTGCCACTCAGTCTGTGTGAGTTCCATTGCTTTGTTTTCCGGCTCACTGATTTGTTCTGCTTCATTCAGGCTGCTGTTGAGCCCCTCTGGTATGGTTTTCAGTTCAGTTACAACTTCCGTTTGCTACTTGATGTTCATCCATTCTTCTCCCAAGTTTGGTGAACATCTTTATAACCATTACTTTGAACTCTTTATCAGGTAGATTGCTTATCACCATTTCATTTAGTTTTTTCTGAGTTATTATCTTGTTCTTTCTTTTGGAACACATTTGTCTTTCTCCTCATTTTTCCTAATGCTCTATGTTTGTTTCTATATATTTAGGTAAGGCAGCAACCTCTCCCAGTCTTGAAGGGGTGGCCTCGTGTAAGAGATGTCCTACAAGGCCAAGAAGCACAGTCTCCCCTGGTCACCAGAGCAAGGCACTCAGGAACTATCCCCTGTGTGGGCTGTGTGCACTCTTACTGTGGTGAGGCTGTCGCTATGCACACTCGTGGGCAGGGCAGGAGCTCAGTCTGGCTCCAGGAAGCGGCTGTGACTCCCGCAGTGTGTCAGCAGGGATGGCCTCTGACCCCAGCTGTGAAACCCATTCCTGACCAAGCACACATTGTGGGCACGGCTCTTGGGGGACACGCCCACTGCTGCTAGCAGCAGGTTAGAGGGAGAATTCCAAAAGGCTGCTCCCCATGCTGGAGTTAGTAAGGTCAGCTGAGACAGCAAAAATGGCTTCTGCCATTGTTCCAGTCCCAGGGGAGAGTGCCTACTGTTTCCCACCCCTTTGGCAGACACTTAAAGGTTCGTAAATGGGTCACTCTTACCTGTTGTCTGTGCGCGGTTCAGATTGGTGTTGAGTCTTTGCAAGAGCCCTCTAAGAGTGAGTTTTCTGTTCCCTACAGTTTTAAAGTTTTCATGAACATAATCCGTGTTGATCTTCAGAGCCCAGTGTTTTGGGGCTCATCTCTCCTGTGCAGGATGTAAGGTTTGCGGCACCTGGTATGAAGATGGAAGCTGTTACTCCTCAGGGAAACACTGCATACCTTTATATCCCTTCTGATTGTGACCAACAGCAACTGGGGTGTCGTTGTCCCTAGCAAATTTGTGTTTCTGCCTCTTTCCCTTATTGATGTTGTCCTTTTATCCTTTGTTGTGGAGGCTCCATTCATTCCATTATTCCATGTGTAGTTGTGAATTTGTGTCCATGGGAGGAGTGTCCATGGGAGCTTCAGGATCTTGCTAGGCTGTTATCTTGAACCCAACTCAACCTTCAGATAGTTTTAAAATACTAATGTAAGCATAGAGACTTAAAAGTTCAGATGATCAGATAAAATTCCTGTGTAACTAACCAGCAGAATAAGAGAGAAAAGGACAGAATACAGAAAATTGCCCAAATAAAGAGAAGAAAGACTACCAGGTAATAAATGAGGGGCAAGCACTTTGGAAGACTCACTAAAATATATAATAAAAAAGATTCCTTAAATACCCTAAAGGCATGGGGCACCTGGGTGGCTCAGTCTTTAAGCATCTGCCTTCGGCTCAGGTCGTGATCCCGGGGTCCTGGGATCGAGCCCCGCATTGGGCTCCCTGCTCAGTGGGGAGCCTGCTTCTCCCTCTCCCACTACCCCCTGCTTGTGTTCCCTCTCTCGCTGTGTCTCTCTCTGTCAAATAATAAAATCTTTAAAAAAAAATACCCTACTCCCGGCTCAGCAGGGAGCCTTCTTCTCCCTCTGACCCTCTCCCCTCTCATGCTGTTTCTCCCTCTCAAATAAATAAATAAAATCTTAAAAAAAAAAAAAAATACCCTAAAGGCAGAAGGAAATTACCTATGAAATAATGGGGTATCTGCAGTATCTATTTGTGAAAATGATGCAGTTTGAAGTTTCCCATGAAGCAAGAAATATGTACCCTTAGAATAAATAAGAAGGAATTATACTTTAAGCAGTGTCATATTTATCATGTTTATCATGTGGTATATACTGTAAGCTAAAAAATATACATAGATTCAAATAAGGTCATATGTCAGTATGTGTAAATATCCAGGGGTATATTGTGCATAATATATTAATAGAAAATTAAAGGAATTTAGGATATTTACAAGTAATCTTTGACCATTTAAAAATGTTCTAGAGGACAGCCATTTACTCACTAAACTAATATTTGCTGGGAGACTTAAAGATTTCATATACTAAAGAATAAAAAATAAAATGCATGATTCCTGCCCTGAAATTACTACTTGTGAAGTAATAAAGGATGACAGTGCTGTGCACCAAATACTGTGACAGTCGCCTGTGACGTTCGGTGGGAGCACACTCACACGCTGCAGGACAGAGAAGAAGTCCGGGGAGAATAAAGTCTTATTAGATGACCAGGAGTTATCCAGGGCCCTGAGGGGTAAGAGTGTTTAACACAAAGAGGACATTATGTGGAAAAGTTTAATGTCGTGAAATATATGACAAAAATTTTATGTCATTTACACAGGAAAATGTGGAAGAGTGTCAGAAGATGAAGCTGTAAGTTGGCTGGAGACATTTCATAACATCCATGCCAATCTAAAGAAATTAAACCCTATCCTTAGTACTTGGAGATGCTGTTGAAGGAGGAAAATCCGAGAGTGTCATAATCAGATTTATATTTTAGCTCGTTACAGCAAAGAGTTAGGAGGTGAGATAGAAGCAGCTGGAGGCAGAGAGAACAAGTAGACAGTTGTTTTACTAACCTGGGCAGAGCACGAGCACACAGACAGGGCTGTGACTGAGTGGGTAGGGTCTGTAGGAATCTAAGGTCAGGGGTGGGTGGTACATGAAGAGCGTTGTCAGAAAGGGAATACTTATGGGTTACGCAAACTTTAATATTTTTTTATTATTATGTTAATCACCATACATTACATCATTGGTTTTTGATGTAGTGTTCCATGATTCATTGTTTGTATATAACACCCAGTGCTCCATTCAATACGTGCCCTCTTTAATACCCATCACCAGGCTAACCCATCCTCCCACCCCCTCCCCTCTAGAACCCTCAGTTTGTTTTTCAGAGTCCATCGTCTCTCATGGTTCGTCTCCCCCCCTTCATTCTTCCCCTCCTGCTATCTTCTTCTTCTTCTTTTTTTCACATATAATGTATTATTTGTTTCAGAGGTACAGATCTATGATTCAACAGTCTTGCACAATTCAGCAAACTTTAATATTTTTAACTGAATCTTTCTAAGTTACAGTGCATATTTCTGGGATCCTTTATCCAGATTATAATACATATTGTTTGAGTTTTCCTTTATGCCCTAGGATAATTATTATAAGCATCAAATATTCTACTCTGTTTTCTTGCTGTTCTGCCCTTGAGCTGTTAAGCTTTATTTAGTTCATAGTAGTAGCCTGACAGGTAAGCTTGTTGCATTTATCTATTAAAGATTTTCTCTTCACCTTAGCTGAAATTTCTCTTTTTTAAATTTAAGTCTTGGGGCGCCTGGGTGGCTCAGTTGGTTAAGCGACTGCCTTCAGCTCAGGTCATGATCTTGGAGTCCCTGGATCGAGTCCCGCATCAGGCTCCCTGCTTGTCAGGGAGTCTGCTTCTCCCTCTGACCCTCCCCCCTCTCATGTGCTTTCTCTCTCTCTCAAATAAATACATAAAATCTTTTAAAAAAATTTTAAAAATTAAAAAAATAAATTTAAGTCTTTATTTTAAGGTAATTATAGATTCACAAGCAGTTGTAAAAAAAATAAATAATAGCGATCCCATAGTACCCTTTACTCAGTTCCCCCCCCCAAAAAAATTATAGTTCAGTCTCACAACCTGAATAATGACATCTTTACAGTCAAGATACAGAACATTTGCATCATCACAAAGATTCCTCATGTTGCCCTTTTATAGTGACACCCACTTCCCTCCCACTCCTACCCCTGGAAATCACTAATCTGTCCTCATTTCTATAGTTTTTTCATTTCTAGGGTGTTACATAAATGCTGTCATACTGTACGTAACCTTTTGAAATTGACTTTTTTCACTTAGCAGAATACTCTAGAATTCATCCAGGTTGTCGTGTGCATCCCTAGTTCATACTGCTTTATTGCTGAGTGTTTTCCATGATATGGATGCACCAAAGTGTGTTTAACCACTCCTTCATTGAAGGGCATCTGGCTAATTTCCAGTTTGGGTTACTGTGAATAAAGCTGCTATAAATATTCATGTATAGGTTTTTGTGTGAATATAAGTTTTTATTTCTTTGGATAAATGACTGGAAGTACAATTGCTGGATCATATGGTGGTTGCATGTTAGTGTGTTAAGAAATTGTCAAACTGTTTCAGAGTGACTGTGCCCACCAACACTGTCAGATTGATCCCCATTTTCCACATCCTCACTAGCACTGGTGGTGTTAATGTTTTTTATTTTAGCCATTTTTATGGGTGTGTAATCTCATTGTATTTTTAATTTTCATTTCCTTAATGGCTAGTGAGGTACCATATTTTTTCACGCACTTATTTGCTATCTGCTTACCCTCTTTAATGAAATTTCTGTTAATGTCTTTTGTGTTTTCTAATCAGATTTCTTGCTTCTTCAGTTTTGAGTGTGAGAGAACTATATACATTCTAGATACTTTGTCAGACGTGGTGGTTTGCAGATAACATCTACTCTGGCGCTTCTCTTTTCATCTTCTTCACTGGGTCTTTCCTGGAGCAACACTTATTATTTTTATAAAGTCCAGTTTATCTGCTTTTCTTTTTATGCATTGTGCTTTGGTGTCAAGTCTAAGAACTCTTTGCTTAACCCTAGATCCAGAAATTTTCTCCTGTTGTTTCCTAAAAGTTTATATTTTTATATTTCATGGTAAAGTCCATGATTCATTGTGAGTTACTTTTTGTATAAGGTGTAAGACTTCGGACCCCCTCATCAGAATGCAGTTGAGCATATTCATGTGGGTCTATGTCTAGGTTCTGTATTCTATTCATCTATATGTCTTTGCGGAAGACATATGCTTCAATTTTTATTGTGATTCTGTAGCTATATATTATGTAGTGATGGAATTGTGACTATGTAGCCGTATCACGTGTTGAGATGGAATTGTGATTATGTAGCCGTATCATGTGTAGTGATGGAATTGTGACCGTGTCGCCGTATCCCGTGTTGAGATGGAATTGTGACCGTGTCGCCGTATCCCGTGTTGAGATGGAATTGTGACCATGTCGCCGTATCCGTGTAGTGATGGAATTGTGACCGTGTCGCCGTATCCTGTGTTGAGATGGAACTGTGACCGTGTCGCTGTATCCCGTGTAGTGATGGAATTGTGACTATGTAGCCGTATCCCTTGTTGAGATGGAATTGTGACCGTGTAGCCATATCATGTGTAGTGATGGAATTGTGACCGTGTCGCCGTATCCCGTGTTGAGATGGAAATGTGACCGTGTTGCCGTATCCCGTGTAGTGATGGAATTGTGACCGTGTCGCCGTATCCCGTGTAGTGATGGAATTGTGACCGTGTCGCCGTATCCCGTGTTGAGATGGAATTGTGACCATGTCGCCGTATCCGTGTAGTGATGGAATTGTGACCGTGTCGCCGTATCCCGTGTTGAGATGGAATTGTGACCGTGTCGCCGTATCCGTGTAGTGATGGAATTGTGACCGTGTCGCCATATCACGTGTTGAGATGGAATTGTGACCATGTCGCCGTATCCCGTGTTAAGATGGAATTGTGACCGTGTTGCTGTATCATGTGTAGTGATGGAATTGTGACTATGTCACCGTATCCCGTGTTCAGGTGGAATTGTGACCGTGTCGCCGTATCCGTGTAGTGATGGAATTGTGACCGTGTCGCCGTATCCGTGTTGAGATGGAATTGTGACCGTGTCGCCATATCACGTGTTGAGATGGAACTGTGACCGTGTCGCCGTATCCCGTGTAGTGATGGAACTGTGACCGTGTCGCCGTATCCCGTGTAGTGATGGAATTGCGACCGTGTCGCCGTATCCCGTGTTGAGATGGAATTGTGACCGTGTCGCCGTATCCCGTGTTGAGATGGAATTGTGACCGTGTCGCCGTATCTGTGTAGTGATGGAATTGTGACCGTGTCGCTGTATCCCGTGTTGAGATGGAATTGTGACCGTGTCACCGTATCACATGTTGAGATGGAATTGTGACCGTGTCGCCGTATCCCGTGTTGAGATGGAATTGTGACCGTGTCGCCGTATCCCGTGTTGAGATGGAATTGTGATCATGTTGCCGTATCATGTGTTGAGATGGAAATGTGACCGTGTCGCTGTATCCGTGTAGTGATGGAATTGTGACCGTGTCACCGTATCACGTGTAGTGATGGAATTGTGATTGTGTAGCTGTAAGGTCAGTCTTCAAATCACACAGAGTGAATCCTCCCACTTGATTCTTTTTTAGAATTGTTTTACGTGTTATAATTCCTTTGCCTTTATATATAAAATTTAGAATAACCTTATCTATATCTGTAAAAAATATTGATGGGATTTTTGCAGGAATTGCCTTCTACCTTTATATCTACTTGGTGTGGGGAGAACTGACATGTTTCATTTGTTGAGTCTCCTAATAAATCTACTGAGTTTTTTTTTTCAGTTATTGCATTTTTCAGTTCTAAAATTTTCAGTTGGTTCTTTATATCTTCTATTTTGAGACTTTGTATTTTTCCACTTGCAGACATGTTCATAATTGCTCATTGAGCACTGTTATCATGCCTGCTTTAAAGCGTTTGTCAGATCATTCTAACATCTCTGTCATCTTGGGGTTGGCATCTGTTGTCTTTTTTCACTCAGTTTGAGATCTTCCTGGTTCTTGGAATAAGTGTTTTCTGTTAAAACCTGAGTGCTGTCCTATTATGTCATGAGACTCTGAAACTTCCTTCAGCTGGCAGCTTTAGAGCGCTCTCTCTGGCACCATGCCTGCTGGGGAAGGAGTGTGGGGGCGGACACTGCATCAGTGAGGACAGATGGAGGTGGACGTCTGGCTGCAGGAGGGCCCCCGTGACTGCAGCAGTAGTGGGCGCTACAGTGGCCCCTTCCGTGGTTCCCAGGGACACCACAGTGCGAGCAGCCTTGGAACTGTTCCTGGGGAGTGCTGGGTACCCAACTCATTGCATCTGGACCCTCCAGGAGACCAGGGGAGCCATGTAGCCCACAGCGAGGAG
Organism: Leptonychotes weddellii; assembly: GCF_054177405.1. Taxonomy (NCBI): domain Eukaryota; kingdom Metazoa; phylum Chordata; class Mammalia; order Carnivora; family Phocidae; genus Leptonychotes; species Leptonychotes weddellii. The sequence continues at coordinate 94,854,527 of NC_138379.1, read as the reverse complement.
TGCGAGCACGCTGCTCCAGCCTGAGCCCTGGGGATGCAGGTTGCAGCAGGGCAAGTCTGGGCTCTGCACTCACCTGCTGTCTGCAGGACTGGCTTCTCCTCATCCCGGGGCTACAGAGAGCAAGCTTCAGCTGCCACTGGTTTTGGGGATGTGCCTATTGACCTGTACCCGCTGCCTGCTTCTTCCACTGATGGGCTATTTGAAGTTGTTGGTCAGGCCCCATGGCCCCAAGTTGGTCTGCTTCCTGTTTTCCAACGTTTATAGTCCTTTTATTTTTTCATAATCTATCATGTCTAGGATTTGCATTTGTACTTAGTGGGAGAACTCACAGAAGGTAGGTCTACCTCTGTCTTACCTGAAGCAGAATTTGTTTCTTTTTGATGGCAGTATTTCTCTTTGAGAACTAGCTCCTTAGCCGGGTGCCTGGGGGGCTCAGTGGGTTGGTGGGGGGTACTCTTGGTTTCTGCTCAGGTCCTGATCTCAGGGTTGTGGGATCAGCCCAGCTCTGTGCTCAGCCAGGAGTCTGCTTGTCCCTCTCCCTCCGCTCCTGCCCCCTGCTCACTCTCTCTCTCAAACAAATAAAATCTTAAAAAAAAAAGAACTAGCTCCTTAGTCTTTCTTCTTTTATATTTCTAATACATTGTGACCTAGTAAATAGAGGATCTTCTTAGAACTGAATCTGAGATAAGAATATAGCTGGAGTGGTGGGGGGTGAGAGGGATGGGGTGGCTGGATGATAGACATTGGGGAGGGTATGTGCTATGGTGAGCCCTATGAATTGTGTAAGACTGTTGAATCACAGCCTGTACCTCTGAAACAAATAATACATTACATGTTAAAAAGAAGAAGAAGAAGAAGAAGATAGCAGGAAGGGAAGAATGAAGGGGGGAAAA
>NC_138379.1:94830562-94853134 GCF_054177405.1 Leptonychotes weddellii | reverse complement strand
GGGGGGGGGGGGCAGGGTGGTTAGTGGCAGGGGAAAGAAGACATAATGATCAGAGGGTACAAACTTTCAGCTATAATATGAGTAAGTTCTGGAAATCTAATGTACAGCATGGTGACTGTAATTAATAATGAAACTTGCAAGTTTTCTCACCACCAAAAAAAAAAAAAAGATAACTGTGGGAAGGATAAGGATATGTGCACAACTTTGGTTGTGGCCATCATTTCACAATGTATCCATATATATAGACATCATGTTGTACACCTTAAATACGTAGTTTTTATTTTTCAAGAATAAGTAAAGGAGTTCTTTTAAGTTGCTAAGACAGACCATTTTTCTGTGAGAAAGGCTAATTCCAGGGTTAATGGGAAGCAGCAACATACTCTCCCAACTCTGAATCCTACAGTGGCAGAGAAGCTATCTTTCTTGTTTTTGTTACCAGGTCTTTCGATTCCATAGCATTTCCCATAGCGCCTGGCACATAACAGCATAAAGGAGCTCGGGAACTAGGGAAAGAACTTTATCAATCATCTCTACAATTGCTTATTAAAACTTTTTTATTATTAGGCCCATCGTTGAGTTTAGGAGCAAAAACTTCTTGGTCACATTCCATCCCTGGTTTAATTTTATTCAATCTAACACATACTTTCTTTCCTATGGTCCTAGAAAGTACTATGTGAAATTATTATTACTTTCTATATACATTTGAGCCCAGAGAACAATATGAGATAATAGTGATGATAACTCACTATCAAAATTACTCTCTGGTTATAGCAAAGGAAACACCACGTGTTTACTTTAGAGAGTCATTACTCCTCATAGCCTCAAACTTTGCTGAACTGGTATTATTTTCATTTTCTCAAAATGCTAACTTCTCTCCCTGCTCCCCCCGCCCCCAACTCAGGACCTTGGCATGCTGTTTCTTCTACCTAGAGCACTTTTCCCCACCCACTTCTTTTCATGACTGACCTTATTCTGAATTTTTTATCTTAAAATGTCATGTTTCCAGAGAAATACTCCGTTTCACTTTATTTAAAGTGAGTTCTCTTGGCTTTCTGTCTTGGACTAGAGTTTTTTTTACTTCACAGCACTTATGACAATCAGTAATTCTTTGTTACTTGGTTCTGTTAGCTTGCTTCATTAGATTATAAATAACTGCATAGACCACATCTGTTTTGCTTACTGTTATATCCCCAGCAGATAATAGTAAGTCAAAATAATAAATAACCACCGTTAAAAGTGCTCTGATTATATTTGAAGTTGACATATGGTCAAGCATTCATTCGGCAATTATTTATTAAACATCTTTCAGATGCAAGGCTTGGTGTTAGGCACAGAAATTCTAGAATTTAAAATTTTAGTCCCTGCACTCAGTAAACTTAGAGTCAGATAGGAGAGAGAGACGGTTAAAATGAATGAATTCTTTTATTCAGCAATTCTATGTAGTTCCTGATATGTTTGTTTCAAGCACTCTTATGTGCTGACACAGACATTATCCTTCTTGATACTTAGAGTCTAATAAGCAATACAGAAAACTAAATAGATAATTACAATTGAGCGAGATAAATACTATGATAAAGGTAAGCTTAGGGTCCCATGGGAAGACAACGTTGTTTTATGTGTGGATGTTGGGGATAGAGATGACTTAAAGAGAAGAGACACGTTACACAGTCTGTAGTAAAGTGATTAAAAATCAGAAAGAGTCAGACTGCCTTGTTTAGACTCCCCATTCTTCTATTTAGTGATTATGTGACCTTGAAAAACTGTAACCTTTCTGAGACTTCGTTTTTTCATTCATTCAACTCACAGAATTGTTGTGGGCCAAAGCAAGGTAATAGGCATAAACTAATGAGCACTTGTAATGAATGAGCACTGTTCTTATTCCATTCCCACCATTCATCCTCTGTGCAGTGATGAACTGCGCTTTGCCAGCAGCCTTCTCCCAAACTTTTTGTCTAAATCAGTCCCTAGAGTCCTGATGCATCCCCTGTCCAGGAGACACAAGTCAGTTCAGTTATATAAACAATTACTCATAAATATAGTGCTTTTGGAGAGAGAGCAGACATGGAAAGTGTTTACCCCCCAAAAAGAAAAGTAAGACAAAGCAGTTGAAGACGTGATTGTATTAGAAATTTACTAGAACTCAAATTGAGATAAATATGGATGCAAGTAATTTTTAGGTAAGTAACATTCTCTATTTTTGTTTGTATAAAGAATGTGAGAGGGGCTCCTGGGTGGCTCAGTTGGTTGAGTGTCTGCCTTAGGCTCAGTTCATGGTCCTGGGGTCCTGGGATCGAGCCCGGCATTGGGCTCCCTGCTCGGTGGGGAGTCTGCTTCTCCCTCTCCCTCTGCTGCTCCCCCTGCTCATGCTTGCTCTCTCTCTGTCAAATAAATAAATATCATCTTTAAAAAAAGTGTGAGAGGGAATTAGAGGGTGATATTGTGGAAAGTATGATAAGACTAGTAGGTATTTGATAGATACAAAGAATGAAGCGTGAAGAGTCATTACTACTCCTCATTGTCACTTTTAACTGTGGCTCTCTTTTCTTTAAAATCCATCAGTTCTTTTTTTTTTAACTTTTTTTCATTGAAGTGTAGTCGACATACACAACGTTACATCAGTTTTAAGTGCACTACATAATGATTGGCCATCTCTATACCTTGTGCTCACCACAACTGTAGCTGCCATCTGTCCCCATACAACACTGTCACAATGTCATTGACTCTCTTCCCTATGCTGTGCCTTCGATCCCCCTGACTTACTGATTCCATAACTAGAATTCTGTGCCTCCCCTGCCCTCCACCCATTTTGCCCATCTGCCCACTTCCTCCCCTCTGTACTTACGGATCTGTTTCTGCTTTGTTTGTTTCTTCTGTTTTTTAGATTCCACATATGGGTGAAATCATACGGTATTTGTCTTTCTCAGTCTGACTTATTTCACTTAGCATTATACTCTCTAGTTCCACCTGTGTTGTCGCCGATGGCAGGATCCCATTCCTTTTATGGTTAATATCCCACTGTGTGTGTGTGTGTAGATAGATAGATAGATAGATAGATAGATAGATAGATAGATAGATAGATAGATAGATAGATAGGCAGAACAAACACATCTTTATCCATTCCTCTATCGATAGACACTGAGGTTGCTTCCATATCCTGGGTATTGTAAATAATGCTGCAATAAACATAGGGATGCATATATCTTTTTGAATTAATGTTTTACTTTCTTTTTTAAGGATTTTATTTATTTGTTAGAGAGAGAGCAAGAGAGGGAGAGAGAGACAGGAGCAGGGGCAGAGGGAGATGGAGAAGGAGACTCCCCGCTGAGCAGGGAGCCCGATGCGGAACTCAATCCCAGGACTCTGGGATCGTGCCCTGAGCCGAAGGCAGACGCTTCACCAACTCAGCCGCCCAGGTGCCCCAAGTGTTTGTTTTCTTTAGGTATGTACCCAGTAGTGAAATTGTTGGGTCATAGGATATTCTTTTTTTAACTTTTTGAGGACCTCCACACCAGCTTGCTTTCCCACCAACAGTGTAGGAGGGTTCCCCTTTCTCCGCATCCTCGCCAACATCTGTTATTTCTTGTGTTGTTGATTCTAGCCATTCTTAGAGGTGTGAGGTAATATCTCATTGTAGTTTTGATTTTCATTTCCTTGATGATGAGTGATGTTGAGCATCTTCCCGTGTGCCTGTGGGCCATCTGTGTTTCCTCTTGGGGAAAATGTTCAGGTCTTCTAACCATTTTTAATGAATCATTTGTTTTTTTGGTGTTGAGTGGTGTAAATTCTTTATTTTGGACATTCAGCCCTTGTCAGATACATCATTTTGCAAATATCTTCTCCCATTCAGTACATAGCCTTTTCATTCTGTCAATGGTTTCCTTCGCTGTGCCGAAGATTTTTACAAAAGATGTAGTCCCAATAGTTTATTTTTTCTTTTGTTTCTCTTGCCTGAGGAGACATACCTTGAAAAATGTTCCTGCGGTGGATGTCCAAGAGATTACTGCCTGTGTTTTCTTTTAGGAGTTTTATGGTTTCAAGTCTGACATTTAGGTCTTTAAACCATTTTGAGTTTATTTTTGTGTATGGTGTAAGAAAGTGATCCAGTTTCATTCTTTTGCATGTAGCTGTTCAGTTTTCTGCCAGCTCTTTTGTTCTTGGAGAAGTCTCCTAAAGATTCCCTCCCCTCCAGCAAACTTCTGGAATTAGTAAATGAATCCCCTTCATGTCTACCCCAGGCGCTTTTCAAACACCTGCTTCTATGCTGTATCTCAATGGGGTTGGCTGTTAGGCTGTCTCTTTGAGGGCAGAGACTCAGTTCCCGAGTGCCCCTTGGCTCTCCCAGACCTAAGCTCACTGGTTTTAAAGTACCCGCAGTTAAGCCCCACTGATTGTAAAATCTCAAGAAGTTAAGCCCCAGCTGGTTTCCAGGGCCAAATGTTACAGGGATTTGTCTTTCCAGCACAGGGCCCCTGTGTCCGGGGTGCCTGGCAGGGGGGATCTTTTTCTCTCCTTTCTTCATGCTTGTGGTGTCCCTTCCATTTGTGGTTAATCTCCCTGGGAGTTTGGCTACTGACCACGTCTCCACCCCTCCTACCCTTTTTGATGTGGCCTCCTCTCTACCATTAACTGAAGAGTCTGTTCTGCCAGTCTTGGGGTGGGTTTCTAGGTTAGTTGACTGACTGCGGTGACGGTTACCAAGGTGTATCTGTGGGATGAGGTGAGCTTAAGAGATGCTCCTACTCCACCATCTTCCCAGACTCCCACCGCGACTTTTATTACGAGGCTTGTCCTGGATGGCCGCAGGTTGGCGAGAACTGTCCTTTCGCTGTATCTTACACGGCACACCCCAGGCTGCTGCAACCCCACTGGCCAAGGCCTGCTTCTGAGCCCTTGAAATATGACTGGTCTGAATGGAAATGTGTCCTCAGCTGGAGATGGTGAGATCTGTCTGTCCTCCCCAAGAACTCCGGGTTTCTAGTCCTTTGAGCTACACCCGCAGCTCAGCACTGATCATATGCTCTTGACACTGGTGGGCAGGGGAGATGGATCTCCTCACGAGACAAAATCTTTCCCTGTGAAAGAACTGGCCCCACAGCACAAAGAGGAGGCAGTGAACCCTCACTCCTCAATCCTCTTTCTCCCTTGGAGACCCACCTATATCTTTTGATTGGAGCATTTAGACCATTGACATTTAATTATTGATAGATATGTACTTATTGCTATTTTGTTCATTGTTTTCTGGTTGTCTTTATAGTTCTCTGTCCTTCTTTTGCTTTCTTTCCTTGTGATTGATGACCTTCTTTAGTATTATGCTTGGCTTTCTTTCTCTTTATTTTTTGTGTCTATTATAGGTTTTTGGCTTGTGGTTACTGTGAGATTCATATATAACATCCTAAGCATATAGCAGTCTATATTAAGTTGATGTCACTTAAGTTCAAACACATTGTAAAAGAACTTCATTTTTACTTCCTTCTCCATGTTTTATGTAAATGTCAGATTTTACATCCTTTTTATTTTGCGAGTCCTCTTAATTTTTTAGATATAATTGATTTTACTACCTTTGTCTTTTAACTGTCATACTAGCTTTACAAGTGATTGCTCTATTAACCTTTACTGTGTTTCCTTTTATTCATATTTTTTCTTTTTATAATTTTCTTCTAATTATGGCATTTTCTTTTCCAATAAAAGAAGTCCCTTTCACATTTCTTGTAAGGCCAGGTTAGTGGTGATGAACTCCTTTAATTTTTGTTTGTCTGGGAAACTCTCTATCTCTCCTTCAATTCTGAATGATAACCTTGCCAAGTAGAGTATTCTTAGTCCCAGGGTTGTTCCTTTTAGCACTTTGAACATATCATGTCACTCTCTTCTGGCCTGCAAAGCTTCTGTTGAAAAAAAATCAGCTGACAGCCTTATGGGGTTTCCCTTGCACATAATTAGTTTCTTCTTTTTTGCTGCTTTTAAAATTCTCTCTTGGTCTTTAATCTTTGGCATTTTAATTATTGTGCATCATGGTATAGATCTCTATGGGTTCATCCTGTTTGGAACTCTGTGCTTCCTGGACCTGGATGTCTGTTTGCTTCCCCAGGTTAGGGGAATTTTCAGCTGTTATTTCTTCAGATAAGCTTTCTGCCCCTTTCTCTCTCTCTTCTCCTTCTCAGATCCCTATGATGCAAATATTTGTTTGCTTGATGTTTTTAAAGAGACCCTTTAACCTATCTTTTCTTTTTGCTATTCAGCTTGGGTGTTTTGTTTTCCATTACCTTGTCTTCCAGATTGCTGATCCATTCTTCTGCATCCTCTAATCTACTGTTGATTCCTTCTAGTATATTTTTTCATTTCAGTTATTGTATGCTTTGATTCTTGATTGGTTCTTTTTTATATTTTCTGTTTGTTAAAGTTTTCACTGAGTTCACTCTTCTCTCCAGTGTGAGCATCTTGAAGACCATTACTTTGAACACTTTACCAGGTAGATTTGTTATCTCCATTTTATTTAGTTCTTTTTCTGAGGTTTTGTCTTGTTATTTGAAGCATATTCCTTTGTCTTCATTTTGCTTGACTTTTTGTGTTTGTTTCTATGAATTAGGTGGAACATCTAATTTTCCTAAACCTGAAGGAATGGTCTTGTGTATCATTGTCCCTTGTGTAGATTGTGCATGCCTAGTGACTTTGGCTGGCTGACTGGAGCTATGGCTGGCATGGACTGGGGGTCCCAGGGCAATCTATGCTGTGGCTACCTTGGTGGGATAGCCAGAGCTAAAGTGGGTGTGGGCCAGAGTGGGCAGAGGGTGCCCTGGTCCCCAGGCTCTTTTAAAACATATGCTATTTAACTATACTGTTTACCACTACCTCTCATTATTACAGTGATCTATAGATCCTCTGTGTCATTGCTTGAAAGTTTTAGCACCTGGCTCTTCTTGCCGCCCTACCACTATTCCAGTGACCATTCTTTGTAATTTCAGTGTCTTCATAGATCATCCATCCATCATAGTGACCCATCGTTATCTTGAACTTCACCCATTCAGTGGCATCTCACCTCAGCTACTACCAATTATTCCTCCACCTCCAAAATTTCAATTTCAGGAATCTCAATTTCTGATCTGTACCTCCTGTCTCTCCATGCCACTTCCTCCAGTAACCTGAGTTTAGCAATTCTAAGACCCCATCCCAGTCCATTTCTCTTATCATCCTTTCTTCTTCATTCCTTTCTCTCGTATTCTCCCTTCTATTCAAACTGAGATTCTTAATTCCATGGTTTGTCATTATCTTTCCCTTGCATATACCTTCAAATCCCTTGTAGGCACTCTCCACCCCTCAGCAACCACTGTTCGAATTTCTATTTCTAAAGGTAGAATTGCTAGGTCGTAGGGCACATGTATGTTTTCCATATATGAAACTGTCAAAAAGCTTTCTGAAAGGACTGACCATTTTACCCACCAGCAATATACATGTGCATGAGTTCCCAGTTGCTTCATAACTTTCCCACTCAGTCTTTTTAATTTTAGCCATATAATAGGTATGAATGGTTTTAATTTGCACTTCCCTTATTAGTGATTTTTATGTGATTTTTGTGATATCTCTATTCAAATATTTTGTCCATTTTTTTAAGATTTTATTTATTTATTTGACAGAGAGAGACACAGCGAGAGAGGGAACACAAGCAGGGGGAGTGGGAGAGGGAGAAGCAGGCTTCCCTCAGAGCAGGGAGCCCAATGTGGGGCTCGATCCCAGGACCCTGGGACCATGACCTGAGCCGAAGGCAGACGCTTAACGACTGAGCCACCCAGGTGCCCCTATTTTGTCCATTTTTAATTGGATTATTTGTCTTCTTTTCGAGTTGTAAGACTTTTTTTTAATATATTCTGGATATAGTTCCTTTGTCAGAGATATATATTGCAAGTATTTTCTTCCAATCTGTGGCCTGACTTTTTATTTTCTTAATGATCTTTCAAAAAGCAGTTTTAAGTTTTGATGAAGTATAGTTTGTCAATTTTTTGTTCTGTAGTTAGTGCTTTTTCTGTACTCCCTAAGACATTTTGCCTACCCCAAGATTATGAAGTGTTTTCTTGTTTTCTTCTGGAAAGTTTATACTTTTAGCTTTTAGGTTTAAGTTTATCATCTATCTCAATTATTTGTATGTGGTATTATGTAAGGTTGAGTTTCATTTTTTTTGAGTTGATTTAGTTGTTCCAGGAGCATTTGTTGAAAAGACATTCCTTTCTACATTTGGAGGCTTTGCCACCTTTTTCAAAAATCAGCATATGCGAGAGTTTATTTCTGCGTTCCATTGGTCTGTTTATTATTTTTTTTTTTTAAGATTTTATTTATTTATTTGAGAGAGAGAGAGAGCACAAGATGGGGGAGCGGGAAAGGGAGAAGCAGACTCCCTGCTGAGCAGGGAGCCCAATGCAGGACTCGATCCCGGGACTCCAGGATCGTGACCTGAGCCAAAGGCAGTCGCTTAACCGACTGAGCCACCCAGGCGCCCGGTCTGTTTATTCTTATACCAACACTACACTGCCTTGACTATTGTGGCACTGTGTCAGAAATTGCCAACAGCCCTGTTGACATTTCGGGTAAGATCATCCTGTGTTATGGGAGCTACCTGTATATTATGTTTAGCAGCATCCTGGTCTCTACCAGTGGTGTCAATTAAAAATGTTTCCAGACATTGCCAAATGTTTACTGAGAAGGAAAGGGGCAAAATTGCCCCCAGTTGAGAACCACTGTTTTATAGTGAAATAAGGTAGTGCATACTCTCCAGTTTTGTTTTAATTCAAGATTGGTTTGCCTGTTCTAGGTATTTTTGCTTTTCCATACAAATATACCTGCCTGGTTTTGAGCAGGATTGTGATGAACATACGATCAATTTAGGGAGAATTGATATCATAACAATATTGAGCCTTGTAATACATGAAATCCATGAACATAGTATATTTCTCCTTTCCTCTGTTCTCTTTGTATGTGTGTGTAATTTCTCTTAGCTGTATTTTCTGGGTTTTATTGGAAAGTTCTTACATGTCTTTTGTTATGTAACTTAGGCATTTCATTACAACATGCTGTTGTAAATGGATTTATTTAAATTTCATTTTCCATTGTTATATATAGAAATACAATTGATTTTTCTATATTGACCTTGTATTCTGAGAACTTGTTAAATCCACTTGTTAGTTCTAAATTCCTTAGCATATTCCATTTGTATAATCACGTCATCTGCAAATAAAGGGAATTTAACATCTATCTTTCCAGTTGATATGCCTTTTATTTTTATGTTGGCCTTATTGAACTTCCTAGGAGCTCCAGTGTAATGAGGAATAGAAGCAATATGAGTGAGGTTTTTTGCCTTCTGTCCCTTCAGAGGGAAGTATTAACTATTTTACTGTTAACTCTCCTGCTAGCTACGGATTTGGGTAGATGCCTTTATCGGATTGAGGAAGTTTCCTTTCATTCCTTGTTGGCTAAGAGTTCTTATCATGAACATGCATTGAATATTATCATATACCTGTTCTCCTTTATTTGGTCAATGTGGTTAATTTCACTGATTAATTTTGAAATGTCACGTCACCCTTGCCTTCCAGGGGTAGCTCCCACTTGGTAATGATATGGGTTTTTTTTAATAAACTGATGGGTTTTATTTGCTAATATTTTGTGAAGGATTTTTGTGTAATGTTTGAGAGATGTTGGTCTATAAATTCCTTGTAATATCTTTTTCAGGTTTGGAAATCAGGGTTATACAGGCCTTATAAAATAAGTTGGGGAAGTGTTTCCTCCACTTCTATGTTTGGAAAAAGGTTGTATGATTGTTATTTCTCCTTTAAATGCTTGACAAAAGAGAATAATAAATTATCTGAACCTAGAGTTTTCTTTGTAGGAAGCTTGCTAATTATAAATTAATTTTATTAATAAATACAGAGTTTTTCACATTTTATTTTTCTTTGTCAATTTTGGTAAGTTGATTCTCTCAAGAAATTGGTCCATTTTATCTAAGTTGTTGAACTTATTAGCATAAAGTTGTTAATATTATTCTTTTAATGCCTATGGTATTTGTAGTGATAACCTGTCTTTCATTATGATAGTGATCATTTTTGTTTGCTTTTTTTTCTTCATTATTCTTTTTTTTTTTCATTCATCATTCTTGGTAGGAGTTTATCAATTTTACTAAAATTTTCATACACAACTTTAGTCTGTGTGGTCTCTGTTTTTTAGTTCACTGTTTCAGTAGTTTCTTCTTTTATTTTTATTAGTTCCTTTCTTCTTATTTTAGAATAAATTTGCACATCTTCCAGCTTCTTAAGGTGAGAACTAAAATCATTGATTTTAAAGATTTTATTTATTTAACAGAGAAAGACACAGCGAGAGAAGGAACACAAGCAGGGGGAGCGGGAGCGGGAGAGGGAGAAGCAGGCTTCCCATGGAGCAGGGAGCCCGATGCCGGGCTCGATCCCAGGACCCTGGGATCATGACCTGAGCCGAAGGCAGACGCTTAACGACTGAGCCACCCAGGTGCCCCTAAAATCATTGATTTTAAACTTCTCCTTTTCCACTATAGACATTTAAGGTTCTAAATTTCCCTCTGAAAAACTGGACTTAATAAATTTGGTATGCTGCATTTTCATTTTCATATAGTTTAAAATCCTTTGCTACTTCCCTTTTGATTTCTTTTTTTTGAGCTGTAGCTTATTTAGAAAAATGGTTTTTTTTAAATTTCCAGTTATTGAGCTTTTCTAGATATTATAATTGATTTCTGATTTAAATCTGTTTTGATCAGAGAACATCTTCTGGAAGAGTTAAGTCTTATGAAATTCATTGACATTTGTTTTATGGCCCAATATAAGATTTCTTATGTTGTACTTAAAAAAAGAATGTGTATTGCAATTGTTGGGTATAAATAGTTCTATAAATATCAATAAGTTCAAGGTAGTTGATAGTTTTGTTCTGTATTACTGATATTAAATCTTCTGTATTATTGATAATTTTTATCTGATTGTTTATCAATTACTGAGAGAGATGTTACAGTATGCAACTATAATCATGGATTCATCAGTTTCTCCCTCTAGTTCTGTGTTTGCTTCATGTATTTTGAAGGTCTCTTACTAGGTGTATACATACTTAGGATTTTTATGTCTTCCTGATGAATTGACCTTTCTATCATGATGAAATGTTGTTTTCCTCTCTGGTAACACTCCTTGTCTTAAAGCCTACTTTGGTATTAGTATAGTCAAATGTCTTCTACTGTTCCATCCTTTTGCTTTCAGCCTATCTGTATTTATGGAGGTCTTCCTGGGTCTTACTTTATATTCAGTCTAGCAAGTGCTAAATCAGAAACTGTGCAGAAGTGTAAAGGATCTGAGATTTTGACCTACATGCAAGCTAATGATTACCACAACTTCATCTATGTTGTGGCAGGCGGAAAGAAAGCAAACCCCCTCATTCAAAGACAAAGACTGTACATTGTCGTGGGAAAGGCAGCAGCCAAAGCCATATCTTGTGTCACTTTCTAAACTCCAGTCCCCAGAGGGCAATGCAGTGAGGGCCAGATGGTTCCTGCACAGAGTAGGAACTAGTTCATTACAGTCTAGGAACCACAAACTGTGGAAACTCTGATCTTCCATATGGCTGCTGCCCATCCTCTTCTCCAGAGAGAAAGAAACCTTACCTTTACTCTCGGATCCAAGAGCTCTCTGGGGCAGGGAAGGGGAGATCTTTATCTTTACTCCCCAGCCTCCAGGATGGGAGCACTCTCTAAGCTTAACTACCCTGCAGTGTCTCTTTATACAAACGCCTCTAACCTGGCTGTGAATGCCTTCATTCAGCGGACCTGGGCTGTGCACAAATATGAAATATTGATAGAGAATTGTCTCCCAAAAACAAGGCTCTGCCTTGTAAATGGAGTGTGTAGTCCATTGACATCTAGTAATTCCTAAAACAGTTTGATGTAGGTCTATCATTTAGCTATTTGTTTTCTATCCATTCTCTATTTTTCCTCTTGTTTTTTCCTCCTTTCCTGCGTCCCTTTGAGTTAGTCACCAAAAAAAAAAAAAAATTCAATTTTACTTTTCTTTAGTGGCTCCTCTAGGGATTACAGTATTCGTTCTTAACTATTTAGAGTTGCATTTGGACCATTTCACATAAATATAAGGATCCTTCAACTTTATAATTCTGTCTGCCCCACCCCCATGCTGGCATCCTTTGTGCTAATGAATTTCTTTATATCTGCATGTTATAAAGTTCACAATACAGTGTTGTAATTTCTGCATTAAACCCTCAGTTGTCTTTTTACCAGTAAGACAAAGAGAAGAACATATTCTTTTTCATTCACCCACATATTTATTGTTTCTAGTGTTGTTGGCTGCTGTCTGTAGGTCCATGTTTCCATCTGGGGTCAGCTCCCTTTAGCCTGAAGAACTTCCTTTGGCACTTCTTGCAGGGCAGGATTCTGTCCCTAAACCCTCTCAGTTTTTGCCTATCTAATTTTATTTAGCTTTTGTTTTTGAAAGATATAGTTGCCCTGAATATAGAATTCTGAGTTAACAGCCATTTTCTTTAGCACTATCGAAATGCCATTCTACTGTCTGCTGACCTCCATGCTTCTCACTGGGAGTGTTGTTCTCCATATATAATGTGTCTTTTCTATGACTACTTTGAAAATATTATTTTTATCTTTTGTTTTCAGCAGTTTGACTAAAATCTGCCTAGGTCTGTGTTGTTAATAATTATCTAGTAGTTCACTGAGCTTCTCTCATCTGCAATTTAATATTTTTTCACCAAATTTGGGAAATTTTAGGCCATAGTCTTCAAATGTTTTATACCTCATTCTCTTTCTTTTTCTTTTATTTTTGGGACTCCAGTTACACATATATAGTACACTTACACATAATAATGACCACTTATCATTTAGTGACCCATAGGTCACTAAAGCTGTTATGTATTCTTTTTTCTATCTTTTTTGTTCTGTTTTCAGGTTAGATAATTTCTGTGAATCTGTCCTCAAGTTTACTGATTCTCTTCTGTTATCCCCAATCTGCTGTTCACCTACTAGTAAAATTTTTATTTCAGATTTTATAATTTTAATTGCAAAATTTCCATTTGGTTCTTTTTTTAATAATTTTCATTTCTCTTCTCACTATGTTTTTGTCTTTTAAGTGCTCAAACTGTAACAAGTCCTCACACATTTACTGCTTTACATTTTCTAATATAAAACCATTGTGAACATCAATATCATTTTATCTCTCATATAAAAGTAATAATGGAGAATGTGTAACAAAGCTTTTATTGTTATTCCTTCCTCAGTGGAATCTTTTCAGGATCTCTTATCTTTACAATACCTATGGGATGGTTATTCATTCATTTTGCCTGTTTTGAGATTCTAAACAATGAATAAATTTTGCTTCTTTTTTTGTGTGTCTGATACTCCACATAAATGTTCAATGTCTTAATTTGATGACTCAGATAAGACATCTAACTGAACAACTTCACATACTTGAGATAGAGGAAGGCTTACATAACCATTATTTAACAAATTCCCTTAAGCATTTAGTCAGCCCTGGATTTCTCAAGCCAACTCACAGGTACATAATTTTGTCTAGAGTTAGCTCCGTATCAGCCCTCAAAGAAAGCATTTTCCCCAGGGGGAGGGGGACCTATAAGGATCACTGGGAGGCATCACTAAAATAAATCAGTAATACATACCAGCTAAGATTTCCTCCTTATCTAACTAGATAAATGTGAATTGTTCTTATTACCAGTGAAATGGTACTTTAGAAGAAAAATACAAAAATAAAAAAAACCTGAAACAGACATCTCTATTAAAAAAAAAAGATGTAATAAGTGTAGTTTTGTACAATTCCTTGCTGCACTCTCAACAGTGAGACGTAAAGATGACAGCCGTCTACGTTGGTAACTGAGTTCACTGATACTCCGAAACTGAATTCATGACCTCATGCTGTTTACTGAGAATACTTATCAAAATACTAACTTCCTCTATGCCCCCTAAATTTTCTTAGAAAAGCATATATAGTAAGTGGATTAATAAATCCTTTATAATTAACATAAATAAATAATTTTTATTAATAAAGATTTGTCCCCATCCCCACTAAATAAACGTTAACTGGGGGAAAAAATGGTTGAAAGTTATTATTCTGGTCATTTACTGCTGTATAACAAACCACCCTAAACTGTAGTGGCTTCAAACAACAATTTATTACAGTTCTGTGTGTTCAGTGGCTCACTTGGAAGTGTCCCGCTGCCGCACTGAGCTTTCTGCTGTGAGCGGTGTTATCTGAAGGGGCTGCTGAGCTGCACATCCAAGATGGCTCCTGGTCACATGTTTTGGGGCTTGGGCTTGGGTGACTAGGATAGCTAGAGGATAGCCAGGCTTCTCTCCCCTGCTCCCTCTCCCTTTAGCTAGCGTGGACTTAGCGTAGTGATCTCAAGGTCGCCAAATTTCTTACATGGATCTAGCTTTTCCTAGAGCAAGCATGCCGCAGACCAAGTTAGAAGCTGCAAAGTTTCGAATCTAGCATCACTTCTATAAAGTTCTCTTGATTAGCAGAGAGTCACAGGACCAGGCTGATTAAAGCAGAGAGTACTGAATGATCCTGGTTCATTGGCGACTGTCTTTGGAGATGAGCTACCATAGTAGTACACTCATGTTTGAGTGCCCTTGACACTGCCATCTTAACCTCAAGTGAGAGCATATGAATTTAGAACTTACTGAGTGACTCAATCAGCTTCTGCCCAGCGCACCTTAGCCCCCTCTGCCTCCCTGGAAGTAGAATACTCAGCTAATGCCTCCATTTAGTTTTATCTCCTTTCAAAGGCTGCATTAAAACAAATGAATGGTCTGCCATATATTTTATTTTTCTTTTCTCAACTCCCAATTCTCTCTTGATAGTTATGTCCAATTTAGGTGTCTTAAGATTCATGTGTAACTTAAACCTCTGCCTTCCTCCTCCCTCAAAGGTTACCTTCCTCTAATCTAGTGGAAATCAAGGCCAGGAGTAGGAAAGTAGGTTTTTGTCTTACCTCCCACCCTAATTGTTCACCTGGTGTTATTTCTCCGCATCTGCTGACCCCTAGCCATCCCCAGTGTTGTTGGGGCTTGCTGCTAGTTATTGCCCAGAATTTTTGGAGTAGTCCCCTTGATAGTCTGCCTGTGTGGCAGAAGTATCAATGTCTGGCAGGTCCACTGTTCTCCAGGATCCCACCACACAAGGCTGTAGGGGGATATCACACTTTATTGAAAGAGTTGAGTGGATGAACCTTTAGTTTTTGGAGTAGAATAATTCTTTCTTGGGTAGATATGTCCCATGCATTATATAACACTTAGCATCCCTGGTCCTGGGGAACTGAAACCTGATAGCCCACGCTAATTATTGTGACAGTCAGAACTCCTCCAGAAGTTCCCAAGCACTCCTGGTGAAAGGGAAATGTCCCAGATTGAAAACTACTGGATTAGAGTCATTAAAGTAAACTCTATTTTATTTTATTTTTTTTATTTTTTTTTTAAAGATTTTATTTATTTATTTGAGAGAGAGCACATGAGAGGGGGGAGGGTCAGAGGGAGAAGCAGGCTCCCTGCCGAGCAGGGAGCCCGACGCGGGACTCGATCCAGGGACTCCAGGATCATGACCTGAGCCGAAGGCAGTCGCTCAACCGACTGAGCCACCCAGGCGCCCGTAAACTCTATTTTAAAACAAAAAAATTTCGGGGCACCTGGGTGGCTTGGTCATTGAGCGTCTGCCTTCGGCTCAGGTCATGATCCCAGAATCCTGCGATCAAGCCCCGCATCAGGGTCCCCACTCAGAGAGAAGCCTGCTTCTCCCTCTGCCTCTGCGGCCGCTCCCCCTGCTTGTGCTTGCGCGCGCTCTCTCTCTCTCTCTCTCTCTGTCAAATAAATAAATAAATAATCTAAAAAAATAAATAAAAACAGAAAAATTTCATAAGATTGACAACTATATGTTTTCTTATAATCGAAGGGAAAACTATTTACGAAGTTACATGAATCCCTTTAAAGGCCTTCTTAGTTTTTAACCTGGTTTCCTTGTCTTCAAGTCTTTGCCTTTCTCTAAAAGCCTTTCCTTCTTCACAAAACCACACTGCCTACCAGCAGAGATTCTAGTCTATTAACATAGCCACTAGCCTCATGTGTCTACTGAGCACTTAAAGTGTGACTAATCCAAACCGAGATATGAAAATACACTTAGTACAAAGAGGATATAAAAAATTCTAATAATTTTATGTTGATACATTTTGAAATATTTTTGATATAAGGTAAATAAAATATTGAAATTAATTTCTACTGGTGGTTTTTTTTAAGGTGGCTACTAGAACATTTTAAATTACATATGTAGCTTACGGGTTTGTTTTTTTTTTTTAAGATTTTATTTATTTATTTGACAGAGAGAGCGAGAGAGAGAGCGCGAGCACAAGCAGGGGGAGCAGCAGAGGAAGAGGGAGAAGCAGGCTCCCCACTAAGCAAGGACCTGAGATCATGACCTAAGCCAAAGGCAGATGCTTAACCAACTGAGCCACCCAGGTGCCCCTGTAGCTTACATTTTATTTCTAGTAGACAGTGCTGATAAATTGTGTCTCACTGTGGAAGGGCTCAGGGGTTCAATCTGGTTGGATAAAGGAACTTAAAGCTACACTTGCATTGTACATTATATAAGGTTGAGGAAACATACTCAGTATGAAAGACCTGGGGGGATTCTTATTTTTTACTGTGATAAAAGATACATAAATTTACCATTTTTAAGTATACCACTTAAGTGGTACTAAGTACATTCACATTGTTGTACAACTGTCACCCCATCATCTTCCCCACTGAAATTCTATACCCATTAAACACTCAACTCCCCATACCCTTTTTCACCCAGCCCTGCAGCCACCTTAGTACTTTCTGTCTTTGAATTTGACTAATCTAGGTAATATGATTGTGGAAAAAGACAATATTTGTCCTTTTGCGATTGGCTATTATACTTAGCAGAATGTATTCAGGGTTCATCCATGTTGTAGCATATGTCAGAATTTCCTTCCTCTTTAATCCTATTGTATGTGTATGCCACATTTTGTTTATTCATCTGTCAAGGGACACTTAAGTTATTTCCACCTTTTGGCTATTGTGAACAATGTTGTTATGAACATAAGTATACAAACATTTGTTTGAGCCTCTGCTTTCACGTCTTTGGGGTATATTCCCAGCAGTGGAATTTCCAGATCATATGGTAATTCTAAGTAATTTTTTGAGGAATCACCATACCCTTTTTACAAAAACTGCCTATTTTGCATTCCCACCAATGTATAAGGATTCCAGTTTCTTCACATCCTCATAAGTACTTGTAATTTTCTGTTTTCTGTTTTGTTTTGTTTTTATAATGGCCATCCTAATGGGTATAAAGTGGTATCTTACTGAAGTTTTGATTTGCATTTTGCAAATGATTAGTGAAGTTGAGCATCTTTTCATGTTCTTGTTGGTATTTGTATATCTTCTTTGGAGAAATATGTGTTCAAGTCCTTTGCCTGTTGTTGAAGCCGATTATTTTTGTTATTGTCCAAATGTGAGAATTTTTTTATATATTCCTGAATCAATTGCTTATCAGATATATGATTTGCAAATATGTTTTTCTATTCTCTCAGTAGCCTTTTCACTTTTGATAGTGTTCTTTGATGCATAAAACCTTTTAATTTTGATGTAGTCCGATTTATTTTTTCTTTTGTTGACTATGCTTTTGACATCATATCCAAGAAATCATTGACAAATCCAAAGAAGCTTTCTCCCTATGTTTTTCTCTAAGAGTTTCATAGTTTTAGTAGGTCTTTGATCTATTTCGAGTTAATTTTTGCATGTGCTGTAAGATAAGGGTCCATCTTCATTCTTTTGCATATGGATATCCAGTTTTCCCAACATCATTTGTTGAAAAAGACTGTTTCTTCCTCATTAAGTGGTTTTGGCACCCTTGTGGAAAATCATTTGGCCATACACGGGTTTATTTCTAGGCTTTCTAATCTATTCCACTGACATGTCTGTCTTTATGCTCGTACTATACTACCTTGATTACCATAAATTTGAAGTAAGTTTTTAAACCAGGAAGTATGAGATCTCCACCTTTGTTCTTTTTCAAGAATGCTGTGGCTATTTGGGGGGTCCCTTGAGATTTCATATGAATTTTAAGATGGATTTTTTAATTAAGTCTACTAATCCATGAACATAGGATGTCTTTCCATGTATGTGTGTTTTTAAAAAAAATTCAGCAGTGTTTTGTATTTTTGGTGTCCAAGTCTTTCACCTCCTTGGTTAAATTTATGCCCAAGTATTTTATTCCTTTTGATGCTATTGTAAATGGGATTACTTTCTTAATATTTCCTATCTAGATTCTTAATTGTTAGTATATAGAAACACAACTGATTCTTATGTATTGATTTTGTATCCTGCAACTTTGCTAAATTTATTTACCAGTCGTAAGAGTGTTTTTGTGGAACCTTTAAAGTTTTATGCATATAGTATGTCATCTGTGAACAGAGATAATTTTACCTTTATGTCTCCATTTTGGATGCCTTTTATTTACTTTTCTTGCCTAATTGCTCTGGCCAGGACTTCCAGTATTATGTTGAATCAAGTGCTGAAAGCAGCCTTCCTTGTCTTGCCTTGAGGGGACTCTTGAAGGAGATTATTTGGGCATGCCTACCTGTGGCACTCAGCACTATCTCCTGCCTACCACAGGGGTAGGACTGTTTGAAGATCTGTAACCCTACTTCCCAGAATTGTAGTTCCCTAAATCTGAGTTATTTAGGTGAGAATAATGCTCCAACCAGTGAAGGTCTTTGGAAGGATGGTTAATAGTAACCCATGACATTAAAAATCTCAAAGAGTTCTTATCTACCACCTCTCAATCCCATACATTCCAAAGAGCAGAACCACTTGGCGGTTTCTTAACTAGTGAGTTGCCAGCTTCCTTCTTCATTTTTCTCATTGTCCAGAAAATAATTATTAAAACACACACACACGTTTTCCACAAACAAAATTAATTTTTTGAAACAGTTGAAACTAGAGAACATGAACTTGAGTGCCCAGGCAACCAGAAATAAATGAAATAGGAAAGTTAAGAAAAATAGGGACTGATAAAGGTTATGGGCAGATGTTTGTAGTCATGTGTGGATAGGAGTTCAGGGTTGACAAATCTTGCAGATTTTCAAGAGAAGGTGGAAATCAAGATTTTTATGTAAATTGTATGTATTTCTAGCATAGTTCCGACTTAATATGTAGTCAATTTTAAACTTTTAGTCTAAAAGAAGAAGAAAGGGGCGCCTAGGTGGCTCAGTTGGTTAAGGGTCTACCTTCGGCTCAGGTCATGATCCCAGGGTCCTAGGATTGAGCCCCGCATCAGTCTCCCTGCTTGGCCGGGAGCCTGCTTCTCCCTCTCCCTCTGCCCCCTGCCCCTGCTTGTGATCTCTCTCTCTCTCTCTCTCTCTGTGTCAAATAAATAAAATCTTTAAAAAAAATAAAAAATAAAAAAAGAAGAAAAATCTATAGTATTATCTTGACTGCCCTATAATTTGTGAAGCTGCTTCTTTCACCAATGAATTAATTTTTTTCATTCCAGAAAATAGTGTAGCTTTTTAGTAAAGAATTCTTCCGCAGCAGGCTTTGGGAGGTGGTTACATGCATGCAGGCCTGCCAGAAATTAGAAATAAGAGCCTTCCCTTATTTGCAAACGGCCTGGATAAGGTTCTGGAATTGCCACATATAAAGATAAAATTCTTAGCTAAGCGCCTTTTTTTTTATTTAAAATTTGCTGTTTCTAAGTAAGTAGACTTTTGAAATATGAAAACATCATTATATAACAAATCATGAGTTTGAAACTATTTTCTGCATTCAGATTTTTTTAAATTTTATTTTATTATGTTATGTTAGTCACCATACAGTACATCATTAGTTTTTGGTTTTTAAGACTTATTCCCTCATTCAGTTATCTACTTTGTGTTTCACATATAGAGCTTTTGAAGAAAAACGAAAAGAACAAGAAGAAAGAGAACAACAAATCAGAGAACAAATACTTCAACAAAGAAAAGAGAAGTTTGTAGAAGTCACTGAAAAATTCCAGCGTGCTCATATTCCTCTTTCACAAAGGAGGAGAGCAGGTATCTGAACTTCTAGGACAATATGAGGACAAAAGTGAAAATTATATCATATTCAACTTGCATAGACAACAAAATGATAAATTAAGAAAGAAAGTGTAAATTCAAACTAAAAAGTATACCTTTTGAGCAATAAGACTTTAACCAAATAAAAAATTATAATTTGATTTAGGTTTAATTTGGAGACTATTTTTTTGGCTCTATTAGTAAATTTTGAAAGTTCACAAGTTTGATTCTACTTCATACTGGCTTACAATGTTTTGTCTTTTTAAAACTATGTAGTAAAAAGAAAATTTAACATTTAGGTTCAGTAAATTAACATCACATTCATTCTGGCATTTTAGTCACATTTTGGTTCAAATTCTTATTTAAGAGAGTGACAAAATAAAAAGAAAGTGTACAAAGTGATATAATCTAACAATCTGAGGCCTGGAATCAATTAAGAATTTAAATACAATTATGGTTGATTCTTTGGTACCATATCTACATTTTTTTATACCTTAAATAGCAACACAGAATTAACTATAAAATGTCAAAGCTTCAGAAAGAAAAAGACAGGGGCACCTGAGTGGCTCAGTTGGTTAAGCGTCCGACTCTTGATTTCAGTTCAGGTCATGATCTAAGGGTCATGAGATTGAGCCCTATGTCAGGCTCTGAGCACTGGGCATGGAGCCTACTTAAGACTCTCTCTCTCCCTCTCCCTCTGCCCCTTACCTACATCCCCACTCACATACACGTGCTCTCTCTAAAAAAGGAAGGAAAGGAAAGAAAAGGGAAGGGAAGAGAAGAAGGAAGGAAGGAAGGAAGAAAAGGACAGGCAGAACCTTTATGTTCAGCAAACATATGTTGTACTATACTGTACTTAGCCCTGGGCTGAGATATAGAGAAATGTAATCATACTCTACCATTAAAGATCTCACAGCTTATTTTGGAGGTGAGAGTAATGTAAACAATGTCAATAAATATACTGAGAATCGCTGTGGTAACAGAATGTGTAAAGTACTGTGTGAGCACAGAAGGAAGAACACTAAACCTATACAGGGACATCAAGGACATCATCCCTGGAAAAAAATGACTTAATTTGAATCATGAAGAATGAGCATTTTGCCAAGCAAAGAGAAAAAAAAAATTAAATCCCCAACAGAAGGAAAAACTTTTACAAATAAGTTATGTATTAAAGAGCATCCTGAAGCATAGGATGGGGGGAAGGTGAAGATGAATGAATGTGAGACTAGAAAATAAGCTAGAACCAATGCTGAAAGAGCTAGGCATATCATGCTAGGAATTTTGTCTGTATCCAAAATGCAATCCACTTGAAGTTTTTTAATTGAAAAGCAAGCTATTATTGTGTCAGTAAGAGATCCTAATATAATTAAAAGGCAAGATAATAACATTAAGAAAATATGAGTCAGCTAGTAACACCCCTAAAAATAACAATAGCTTAAATACGACATGGGTTTGTTTTTCTCTCGTATAATACGAAGTCCTGAGGTAGGCAGTCACAACTGGTTTGATGACTATGCAGTGTCACTGGGAACCCAAATGCCTTCTGTGTCTCAGCTCAACTATCCTTAGTTTTTGATTTATATCTTCATCCTCATGGTCACATTGTAGCTGCTGGAGCTCCAGCCATCATGCCAATGCTGTAGGCAGAAAGAAGGAAAAATTGTAAAGGACAAAAGGTTGTACCTCTGAGCTCCTTTTAAATTATTTTCCTAGAAGTATCCATCTGTCTACTTATGTGTAATTGGCCACTCCATGTGCAAAGGAGACTGAAAAAAGAAAAATCTTTAATAAGGCTGTGTTGCTACCCCTAACTATTGATATGGGGTCTGTTGCCAAGGAAGAAAGGGAAAATGAATACTAGGTGGGAAACTTGAGGGTCTCTACTACAATTAGATTTGTTTGTTAGAATGACAATTACAGTTACAACATGGAAGTGGATTGAAGTAAAGACATACTAAAGTAGATAGACTAGTATGAGATTATTTCAATATTTGTGGCAAGAGGGGTTAAGCTGTACTCATATGGAGAAAAGTGGTAATATATTCAGGAGCTGTAAGCAATAGATTTCAGTTACTAATTGATGGAGAGTGGGGAAGGAAAGAAAGTCTAGGTGGAGAGCAGTGCCCCTAGGAGTTAGCAGAGAGCCTCACACATTTTTCTACTTTTTAAATGAATTAATTATTTTGATAGATGATGATAATATTCATCAAGGTTATGGATAAAGAAGGAGAATCAGGGCGCCTGGGTGGCTCAGTTGGTTAAGCGACTGCCTTCGGCTCAGGTCATGATCCCAGGGTCCTGGGATCGAGTCCCACATCGGGCTCCCGGCTCAGCGGGGAGCCTGCTTCTCCCTCTGACCCTCTCCTCTCTCATGCTGTTTCTCTCTCGCTCGCTCTCTAATAAATAAATAAATAAAATCTTTAAAAAAAAAAA